>NC_045988.1:1080257-1302757 GCF_010909765.2 Amblyraja radiata
TTAATATGCACTGTCCCTAATAAAATCAATTCAATTCAATTCAATGAGCCAATATGTAGGGATGATTTGACATCCAGTCTCTGGGTCAAAATACCCAAAATCAACCTCACCTTTTAAACAAATAGACCAAACCTTCCGAGACCAAATACCGGGCGATTTTACTGTGGTGAATGGAATGATCAAACAATCATGAGGTTGAGAAAATTCACTTCCTGGAGCAAGAGATGGCAGAGTGGGGCACATGATGATACAGTTGGGGCAGAGACATTCACACTGCCGGTAGAAACCATCGGTACACAAAGGACAGGGGAATTCTAGCACGCTCTTCCAGAACAGCTCGAGGTGGAGAGGCAATTATATATTCCAATTGGTTAAGTAGGTATTTTTAAATACAAGGACATTTAAGCTCCAAGGCAAGGAATAGTTGAGGATCCAAGATCTAATTCAAGTGGTCTTAAACAATTAGTCATAGAATATTATAGTGTGGAAACAGACTCTGTGGCCCAACTCATTCACACCGACCAACATGCCCCATCTACACTAGTGCCACTGCCCACAGTTGGCCCATATCCCTCTAAACTTGTCCTATCCATGCACCTGTCTAAATGTTTCTTAAAAGTTGTAATAGACCCTGCCTCAACTACCTCCTCTGGCAGCTTGTTCCATACACCCACCACGCCTTGTGTAACAAAATGTACACCTCAGGTTCCTATTAAATCTTCCCCCCCCCCCCTCAATTCTTTTCATTCCATTCACCAGTAAAATCTACGTTTCATGAAATGGCTTTATTTTTCTCTGCGATCGTCCAAATCCAATTGGTCTCTTGTTTTTAATCCATTTGTAATGACATTCCCTTCCCTTTCATTGTCAGTGGTCTGCTACACCCCATATAAAATACTTTGGAGTGATATCATGGGTGTGGGAAGCATGCAATCAGCTGTAATGAGGAGTGTTGTGACCTTCACCCCACCGTGGAGTGAGGGTGTTACAAACTTCACACACGATACCTCAGGCGACCGAATGTCTGGTGGACATTTGTGAACAATGGAAACAAGAAGTGCAGAACAACATAGAAACATAGAAAATAGGTGCAGGAGTAGGCCATTCGGCCCTTCGAGCCTGCACCGCCATTCAATATGATCATGGCTGATCATCCAACTCAGTATCCTGTACCTGCCTTCTCTCCATACCCCCTGATCCCTTTAGCCACAAGGGCCACATCTAACTCCCTCTTAAATATAGCCAATGAACTGGCCTCAACTACCTTCTGCGGGAGAGAATTCCACAAATTCACCACTCTCTGTGTGAAAAAAGTTTTCCTCATCTCGGTCCTAAAAGATTTCCCCCTTATCCTTAAACAACGTCAGAATTTCAGCAAATTCAAAGCACACAGAGGAGGAACACTTATAAAAATGTTTTGCATAAATGAGCAAATCAGCTTACCAAAATAAGCGGCAACAGCAATGATCGCTAAGACAGTAAGCACCATGAGGACAGTTACAATGATCTTCCTCTTCTTGTTCATGGCACATCTGGATGGATTAGAGTCATCTGGAGGATGGAGAATGTATTAGTGCAATGCTTGTCATTCAGTCTGCTTCGTCACCCATCCCCACATTAACAAATCCAGGAAGGAGCTGGGATCAGACACTGGGCCTGGCCCTGGGTTCACTTTAATTGGGCCTACAGATATTCAGGAGTGCTTTTGACTTCCAATTTATGTGGGTGCAAGATCTAAAGAGTCCGAGCGAGAAATACCACAAAGGAACAGAGCCACGTTTGTTTGTCTCTCCCAAAGACAGTGGCAGGGTTGGAAGGCTGAGGTCAGGGAGAACACAAACACCCAAGTTTCAACTCCCCCTCTCCCCCTCTCCTCCCCCCACATGACCAGGCCCACACATATACATTTATACTGGAAGTTTAGATATCAGAAAAATCAACTCTCTTTATCCAAGAACTCATCTTATTAGGATATCTTAAGAAGCTTTAAAGTCATTGAAATCTTTGGATGTGACCAGGTTGGAATGTTGCAAATGTCAAGACCAAATTTGTGCAAAATCTAACAAATAATGCCTAAGTTACCCTATCCAATTGAATAATTAAAAGCTAACGTTTGACAGGACTCGGCATCTTTTATGTCTCGATAAGGCAAAGGACCTTTGTCTAACATCCCCGCAGTTTATTAAAAGAGTAATATTATCATTCCTCTGTTTGCCTAACTTCATCTCAATATCTTCCACTCCAAGTTTGAAGAAATGCAGAGTTGAATCCCACAAATTCAGTACAGTACTTTGTTTACATTGCATTTTGCTCAAAGCCCTGAACCAATTTATAAATCATCAAAAGCTATAGGTTTAATGTCACTGAAAAATGCATCCTCCTCCTCCTCCCCCACCCCACCGACAGATGCCGTGACAATTATTAATGAAGACGTGCAGCATTAACAGTAATTTTTTGTAGCCTTCTGGCACAAGACTCATCATGAGTATGGAATATTAGATACTCACATCTTATCACTGTTCTACTATGTATCATCCACTAGATGACCATTCAAATCCCTTTTAAAAGGCAGAGATAGATTCTTGATTAGTACGGGTGTCAGAGGTTATGGGGAGAAGGCAGGAGAATGGGGTTAGGAGGGAGAGATAGATCAGCCATGATTGAATGGCAGTGTAGACTAGATGGGCTGAATGGCCTAATTCTGCTCCTATCACATAATCATGACATCAGCTCAAGCTTTACCTCTTTCACAAAACAGAGGAGGCGGAGGATAATGTTTCCCAATGAAAGGCAGGCGAAGGGAGACTCTACCCACACACTTTATACAAATACAAGTATTAGAGTCATTTGTCACACCTGGATCTACTGGAATGCTGGTGTTTACTGGACGTTGTTGAACAAACGCATCCGCCTCTCCCTTGACTTTCGCTCTTTCTTGTGGCTGAAAGAAATGAAGAGAGATGGTCAGATACCTCCATCAGCGACTGGTAACAGTGAGGGAGTCAACAGCTTCAAGTTCCTGGACGTACACACCTCTGAATATCTGCCTCCGGCCTTGCATATTGATGTAGTCACAAAGAATGTTCACCAACTACTCTATTCCTTCAAAGGGAGATCTGGTATTCCACAAATACTCTTGTGTACACCTACAGGTGTATGGTAGAGACCACACTAACTGATTGGACCATGGCCTGGTTTGGCAATGCAAACACCCATGAATGGAGAAGACTACAGAGAGTGGTAGACACTTCCTGACCCATCACACGTACTGACCTCCCAACACAAGAGTTCTACAGGAGACACTACCTCAAAGCAGCAGCCAATACCAAAGACCACATGCTCATTCTGCTCAATCAGCTGTAATGAGGGGCGTTATAACTGGACATTGTGCCTTCCCCCACAGTGCTATCCACTGTGGGGGGATGATTTTTTTTTTGTCTATTTGTAGTCTTGTAGGTCTGTGTCCAAGATGGCTGCCGTGAAGAGAGAGTGGACGCTGGCACGATTTGGTTGCCGCTGCTCCCTCTTCACACTGTGTTTTTGATTTTCTGTTTTTGGATTGAATCCTGTTTTTAATTTGTGTCTCTGTGATGTCCTTATTGTTATATTCCGATTATATGTTTACTATGTAAGGTGTCCTTGAGATTTTGTATGAAAGGCGCCCATTAAATATAAAATTTATTATATTATTATTATTATTATAAAATTCACATATAATACCTCAGGCAACCGAATGTCTGGTGGGCATTTGATGCCAGACTTGTTTGTGAACAATGGAAACAAACAGCGCTGAACAACAAGTCAGAATTTCAGCAAATTCAAAGCACACAGAGGAGGAACACTTTATTAAAATGTTTTGCATAAAGAAGCAAATCAGCTTGCATTTGCATCTAGTAAGAATTTCATTGTTCAGTTAGTATCACAATTAGATACCTTTGACTCTAACACACAAAATCCAAAACAACTTCTCTGGGGAGTTAGTTGTGCACTAGGGAGCAGATGAATCAGTTTTACACAGTCTACCTGGAAAAAAATGGGGTTTTCATTTTGTAGCATGGATTAGTTTGAGGCGAGGTATCTGAGTCTACCTTGTGTTGGGGGGGAGAGACCATGACCCCTGCACCCAGATCTTCCCTTCCTAATCCTGTGATGCCACGGGATTGGAAGAAGAGAGTTGTTGGTGGGAATCTCCAAACGAGCTGGCATCAGGGGTTAGTCACCATGGACGGACATTTAACCCGTCCCATCTCCGGACAAGAGTCCATGCAGCAAAGAAAATTGGCTACGGTCATTTTAATATTAAAAAAAACATGTGGCGGTACAATCTGAAAAAAGAGAGAGACTTTGAGTGCTTGGACCAGTAGACCAGGTAAAGCAGATTCATACCGTTGTCTTAAGTGCACAACTTATTATGCCCCTGTCCCACTTAGGAAACCTGAACGGAAACCTCTGGAGACTTTGTGCCCCACCCAAGGTTTCCGTGCGGTTCCCGGAGGTTGCCAGAGGTTGCAGGTAGTGGAAGCAGGTAGGGAGACTGACAAAAACCTCCAGGAACCGCACAGAAACCTTGGGTGGGGCGCAAAGTCTCCAGAGGTTTCCATTCAGGTTTCCTAGGTGGGACAGGGGCATAACTTCACAGAGATGTTGAATTTGATTTTATTGTTTCCGAGTCAGAGGTGTTTAAATTGTCATATGTACTGACAGCAGAGCTGTGAAATGCTTACTTTCAGCAGTTCAACATGCATCTAAATGAAATACACACATGAAATATAATCAAAACAATTAATAAAGTAATTACAGTATTTCAAGGTCACCATAACACTAATACAATAGCTGATGTGGAGTGGGGAAAGTGATCTGAGGAATCAGAACCAAACAGTGTTTCATTGCTTCAGGGGAAGAATTGAAAGCAGGTTGTAATAAATGTCTATTAGACTTTAATTAGTCTAAACAATTTGTGCACAGTTCTGGTCACCTTATTATAAAAGATATTTGGAGAAGATAAAGATTTATGAGTTAGGTGAAGAACACGGGGCTGTTTTCCACAGAAACACAAACACAGACAACCTGACAGAGGTTCTTCAAAACTATGAAAGAATTTACAACTCAGTAATGGAGAAAACATTTCCATTTCAGTAGAAACCTCCAAGGCAAGAGACCGCAACCGAGAGAATGGTTAGAATGTGGAACTTTACACTTTTTTATTTTTTATTTTTTTTTATTTTTATAAAACTACTTTTATTCAAAAAATAAAATAAACATAGAGTATTAACACAATCAAAGACTGCCTATGTTGACAGTTTACAAACAAACGATCATCAAATTAATATAACGTCAACTTTATCAACAAAACACTCGACCTCCAACGGCAACCAGCATTCACGGAAGGCCTCCAAAGTCCCCTGGACACAGCATGTTCCCTCTCCAGGGACAGGCGGGCACGGACGTAGACCCGGAAAAAGCTCAAGCAATTTAAAAAAACACTTAAACAAAATGATCAAATTAAAATATTAACATTTTAATCTATAATATATTCAACCTCCTGTGGTGACCAGCGTTCACAGAAGGCCTCCAGTCCCCATGGACACCGCGTGTTCCTTTTCTAGGGACACGCGGGCACGGACGTAACCCCGGAAAAGGGGCAGGCAGGCGACCGCTGTGTGGCCATCGACTGCCCGCTGCCTGGACCCGCGAATGGCCATCTTGGCCAGGCCCAGGAGCAGACCGACAGGGAGACCCCCTCCTCCCTCCCATCCATCCCCCCCTCTGTACCGGGAACTTTACACTGGGACTAGCTGATGAGAGAGTGGGGAATGATTCACAGGAATGTTGCCTGCTCGAGAGCTGGAGTTATATTGAGATTGGATAGGCTGGGAAGAAGGCTTATAAAATCACACGGGTATTGTTGGGGTAGAAAGTCTCTCAGTCTTTACCCCGGGATTGAGGAATCTACAAGTAGAGAGCAGTGGTTTTACATGAGAGGGGAAAGGGAATCGAAGGGGCAACTTTTTCCACAGCATGTGGTGGAAACATGGAACGAGCTTCCAGAGTTAGAGGGAGCAGGAGCTACAATTACAATGTTAAAAATATATGTGGACAGATAAATAGACGGGAAGGGTTTCAAGCAACATAGGCCAACGCCGGCAAATGGGAGTAGTGTTGATGGCCAGAATGGATGGGTTAGGGCCACAGGGTCTGTTTCTGTGCTGGATTAATACACATCTACAAGGTGCATATCATTGACATTGTTTAGACAGAACCAACGGGAAAAAACGGATTCCAAAGGGGCGAGATAAAAAGCAACAGGATTGGAGGAACCTCGTGTTTGGGCAGAAACACGAACAAGACTAATTTGGCCAAATTACCACTTTCTACACAACCCATCACTATCAGTGAATCCCACAATAATGATATCCTGAGACACTAGGTATCACAGAGTCAACAACCACAGTGTTCTCCTCCGTAAGACTATAATTAATTTCCACTAAAGAACCTCACCCAAAATTACTTGAAATACAGATACCTGCTGAGGTATTCCCTCCAAGCACTGGGCCTGTCACCAAGTTCCCTGTCATTACCAATATTTCACAATATTTACCAATATTGCGAGCGCTTGCTACAGCAACGTCAATAACTTTAATGCCAATTTACCCCAGGATGAAAACAATTCAAGAAAACCTCTGACTCATGGCAATAACCCAGAGATCTATCATATCAGTAGATGCACAACAAGCTCGCTCTTCCTTGCTTCTTATTCTAACCCCATATTTACTGAACCAGCTCCTCCAACAAATCCGATCATGCCATTCGATCACCAGGGGTGGCCAGGAATGGCCAGCCTGGGCTGCAGTTATGATCAGTTCACTCAGTTCACACAACCCTCTTCCTTTGGTTGCTGATCACCTTAACAGCAGACGAAAGTGGAGAGAATTTCATTCATGCTCCTAGACGCACATGGAGTGCCACCACCTCCAAGGGCAACAAGCAATGGGCAACAGAGACCAGTCTAACAGAAGCAGGCCCTACACTGGGAATGTATTTCAAACCAAGAGATATTTCAAGTTGATAGACACAGTGCTGGAGTAACTCAGTGGGGATGGTTTAGGTCGTTTTAGGTTGGAACCCTTCTTCAGACACTTTAAGTTCCTGGATAGTCATTCAAGTCATTGTAAGCTCTTTGCTTGAGAGACTATTCAAGGAAATAAGGAATTATTAGGTTTCAAAATTGCACAACAATTTAAGAAATATTTAAAGGAGCAGCCCGAGATTATAGACTCCTATTCATCCACTTCTGCAAACTGTTGAAACCAGGCAGCATCAGACTGGTTAAAACTCTGCCCACCTGCTTCACCGTTCTAATATCCCTCTGCAAACCATCTTCTGCACTACTTGCCACCACAGGCACCAACATGTCAAGGATCTTTCAATTTCATAACACCACATTTACACTACATTTCACAGAGACAGAGAGACAGAGAGACAGAGAGACAGAGAGACAGAGAGACAGAGAGACAGAGAGACAGAGAGACAGAGAGACAGAGAGACAGAGAGACAGAGAGACAGAGAGACAGAGAGACAGAGAGACAGAGAGACAGAGAGACAGAGAGACAGAGAGACAGAGAGACAGAGAGACAGAGAGACAGAGAGACAGAGAGACAGAGAGACAGAGAGACAGAGACAGAGACAGAGACAGAGACAGAGACAGAGACAGAGAGACAGAGAGACAGAGAGACAGAGAGACAGAGAGACAGAGAGACAGAGAGAGAGAGAGAGACAGAGAGACAGAGAGACAGAGAGAGAGAGAGAGATTACCTTGGCCATCATTTCCTGCTGTCGCTTCTTCCATTCTAGAATGAGAGCGTTACATTTGTGGCAGCGAATGCCTCTGTTGTATCCCTTTGCAAGCTCATTAGGTTTCAACACACCACACGAACACAGACGTGCTGCCTTCAGTGAGTCCATTGGCAGACTCTACTTCAGACTTCCTCACAGACTCCAAGATCAACATTAGTGAGACTGATGCTAAAGACCAGCGAATCACTTCATCACCAATTTGTAAATGCCGTTAAACTCGTTTCCCACTTCTTTTACTGGGAAACTATCATCTTGAACTAAATGAGGTCATTTGTAACATTTTTTAGCTTGCATATTATTATGCACAGAACCTCCTTGAATAAATCAGACACACCTTTTATGTTACCCTAGTAAAGTTCCGCATACTTTGTGCATAACCAAGATACGAGAATAACAATAACCCGGACTTGACTCTGTGGCCCTTTATTCTCTAGTGGACCCTAGCCCCACATGGGAATGCTGGTTTTGAATGAAAGATGACTTTCTCCATAATTTCACGATATTCTCATGATTTCTCCCCATCCACTACATCCCTTTGTCAGTTTTTGTCAGTGACCTTAATACAACTCCTCCCATGCTTAAAGCCCTCAATTATCATTCTAAATTTATTCTTAATCTACTTGAAAGCAATTGCCATTTGCAAGTATATGATTAGTGCTCATTCCAAACAAGACTTTGTTGTAGGTCTCCATACCAACATTGCCTTTGGTCACAACACCAACTCACTCCTTCAGTTTTTGATTTATGACTTGGGTTCTGACAGAAACAGGCCATTCAGAATGTTAAGTTTCCTCAGACAAGCAATATGATCATGGGTGATTTCCTATCATCAAGGTCACCGCCAGTTTATTGTCACATGTACCAATTAAGGTACAGTGAAATTCAAATGACCAGACAGCCATATTAAACAAAACCATATTCACAGACCCTGCTCACACCAGATGATGTCTGGATATCGATCTACCTTCTCAATAATTTCTGCACTTTGTCCCCCATTATCTTGAGGTAGATAACTATACAGGTTCATTGCAGGTGAGAAAAGATCTCAGTCCTAAAAGGTCTTGTACCATATCTTGAAACCTTCTTATTTTAGACCCTCTGCCAAGGAGAGTAACCCGTCCCACATCCGTTCTGCCAAGCTCCGACACAATGTCACAAGTGCCATGTGAACTGTGCAGCTGTTGGCAAGGGGAGAGGTACCCAACACAAGCCAGCCGCACATCATGGGCAAGGAATCAGTGGCAACTTGGCTTATGGTGTCCATGCCATTCAGGAGAGTTACCCAACATAATGCCACCTTTCAGCATTAATCTGTAGCCTTGCCAGTCTCAACTCTTGAAGTATACATTCACACAAGAACACAAGAAAACACGATCAGGAGTAGACTATCCCGTCCAAGCCTATCTCACCATTCAATAGGATAATGGTTGATCTAGCCAATCCTGAAGTCTACAGCAATTCCACAATGCCCACGCACCTGCCAAACATTTATCAGTCCCCGTTAAAATTCCACCAGAATCTTGCCTGTCCAATTGTTGGGTAGAGAATTCCAGAGAGATTCACCACTATGACAAGAAACTCCAACACACCCCAGGTTTAAAGTGACTGCCCTTTCATCTTGTCACTAGGTCTCCCAGTTCCATGTCAATCCACTAGTAGAAACATCAACGTCCACTGTAATGCTCATGACTTATGGACAGCCCATAAACATAGAGTGATACAGCACGGAAACAGGCCCTTCAGCCCAACTTGCCAACACCCACCAATGTGTACCTGCTAAACCAGTCCCACCTGCCTGAATTTGGCCCATGTCACTCTAAACCTATCCTATCCATGTACCTGTATAAATGTTTCTTAAACATTGTGATAGTCCCAGCCTCAACGACCTCCTCTAGCAGCTCGTTCCATACATCCACCACCACTTGCATGAAAAAGTTACCCCTCAGGTTCCTATTAAATCTTTCCCCTGCCCCCTCAACTTAAACCTATGTTCTCTGGTTCTCGATGCCCCTACTCTGGCCAAGAGACTCTTCGAGTCGACCCAATCTATTCCTCTCATGATTTTGTACACCTCTAGCAGATCACCCCTCATCCTCCTGCACTTCAAGGATTAGTCCCAGCTTACTCAACCTCTCCCTATAGCTCAGATCCTCAAGTCCTGGCAACAATCTTGTAAATCTTCTTTGCATCCATCCCAGCTTGACAACATCTTTCTTATAACATGGGAACTCAACATAATATTCTACATGTAGCCTCACCAACATCTTCTATCACTGATTAATACTAATAAATGTGAAGTCATTCACTTTGGGAAAAAAAAATGATAGGGCAAGTTATTTTCTAAATGAGGAGGAGCTGCGTTGTAATGCAACGCAAAGGGATCTAGGGGTATTAGTACATGAATCACTAAAAGTTAGTATGCAGGTGCAGCAAGCAATCAGGAAGGCCAATGGAGTTTTGGCCTTTATTGCTAGGGGGATTGAGTATAAAAACACGGAGGTCTTGCTGCAGCTGTACACAGTATTAGTGAGACCACATTTGGAATACTGTGTACAGTTCTGGGGTCCATACTTAAGAAAGGATGTACTAGCCCTGGAGGCAGTGCAGCGAAGGTTTACAAGATTAATTCCTGCAATGAGGGGATTGACATATGAGGAAGGTTAAGTAGGCTGGAACTCTACTCTTTGGAGTTTAGAAGAATGAGAGGCGATCTCATTGAAACATATAAGATCGTGAGGGGCCTTGATCGGGTGGATGCACCGAGGATGTTCCCAATGATCGGGTGAAACTAGAACTAGGGGACATAGTCGCAGAATAAGGGGGGGCTCTTTTAAAACTGAGATGAGGAAGAACTTCTTCACCCAGAGGGTGGTTAATTTATGGAATTCACTGCCCCAGGGAGCAGTGGAAGCAGAAACGTTAAATATATTTAAGTCTAAAATAGATGGTTTTTTAGCTGCCAAGGGGATAATGGGCTACGGGGAGAGGGCAGGGATATGGACCTAGGTATGGTTAGTATAGTAAGACCTGAGTGATCTCCTGGACAAGTGTCGATCGCCTGGATTGGGGTCGGAGAGGAATTTCCCGGATTTTTTTCCCGAATTGGACCTGGGTTTTATCCGGTTTTTTGCCTCCCCCAGGAGATCACGCGGTTCTTGGGTGGAGAGGGTGATAGCGGTATAAAGGGGAGGGTAGTGTCTTGTGTTCTGTGTCTTGTGTCTACTGTTTGTGGGTAAGTGTGTCTGTTTAGTGTTCAGCCATGAGCGAATGGCGGTGCGGGCTCGACGGACCTGGTGGTCTACTCTCGCACCTACTTTCTATGTTTCTATCATGACCTCCTAACGTCTACCTTCAATACTCTGATGAATGATCATTTGGAAGACCAGTGGGATGGGTGGGTTCGCTGGCTGCTCCAGGACCACTCATTCATTCACTCACAGCCACTCTTCCCAGACCCTCTCACTCTCCCAGCTCACCCACCACTGTTCATTCCCAACTTGGGAACCGTTCGCAGGAATAACCTTGGTACAAACCTGATTTGAATAAGATCGCCCCCCCCCCCCCCCCCCCCCCCCCCCCCTCACTCTACCAAATCCCAAAGAGTAGAGCTCTAATCCTTCTCACTGTTTGTGCTCACTCAATCCTTTTCTCCCAGGTTTGGTCAAATGCATCTTCTGGACATCCATTTGCAGAAAAAGTGGGTCAAACCTCAGCAACACCCTTCTCTGCAATAACATCTTCTCTATTTTTAAACTCCAGCCCCTCAGCAATAAAGCCAATTGGATAATTTCCAATAGAATTAATTCCTGTCCCTGCCCACTAACCATTCATTTTCTCATGCATGAAACCACCCACATCTGTCAGTAGAGAAACTTGGATGTAGTTTAAACACTGGCCATTTCTGCCTCTGGCAGCCTGTTAATGAGTTGCTCCCTAATACCCAATGCGTGAAAACAATGTTCCGATTCCTTATAACCATACACCAATTATTTTAAACCTCTGCCCCTTGGTTTTGAGCGAAACTCTATTTGGGCCAACAGTTAAATCTCCCCTCATCGTCCCATGTAGCAAAAGCAACCACATTCTATGCAGAAGATGCCCAAAACAGCACCTGCAGTTCCTCGTTTCACCCCCAATACCTTGCATTAGACTTGAGATACAGCACAAAACAGGCCCTTCGGCCCACCAAGTCCGTGCCGACCAGCGATCAACCGTACACCAACACCATCCTAAACATTGGGGACAATTTACAATTTTCACCAAAGCCAATTAACCTACAAACCCGCACGTCTTTGGAGTGTGGAAGAAAACCGGAGCACCTGGAGAAAACCCACGTGGTCATGGGGAGAACATACAAACTCCGTACAGACAGCACCCGTAGTCAGAATCAAACCCGGGTCTCTGGCGCTGTAAGGCAGCAACTCTACCGCTGCGCCACCGTGCCGCCTCGATAATATTTTCCAAAAACAGGAAAGTTGCCGGAGAAGCTCACGGATCAGGCACAATGTGTGGAGGGGAGTGGTCAGGCAGCTACACCTGGAAGTCCAGGTGAATGGCCGACTGCCCATTCCCACAACGGATGCTGCCTGGTCTGCTGAGCTCCCCCAGTAACTTCTCCTTTGACCCAGATTCCATAATCTTGTTTTCAAAGAAATACAAAGAATCCAAATGTGCATTTACAGGCACTCCCGACTTTCACAAAGGTTACATGCCGTGAATGTTTAAGGAAGGCAGATTTTACACGTCAGCATCACCATCTCCATCCCGTGCCCGAAATAACTCGCTGAGACTATTCTCTCTCCCAGCGGAGTCCAGGGCACTCTCTCTGACCCGCGGCCTACTGGGTAAGCACAGGTGTCATTGCCAGCTCCTTTCCAATGTAAATGAGTGATCACTGTGTTGTAGAAATTACAAACTGCCTTGATGACACAAGGTGTGTAGGAAGGAACTGCAGATGCTGGTTTAAACCAAGGATAGACACAAAGCGCTGGTGTAACTCAGCGGGACAGCCAGCATCTCTGGAGAGAAGGAATGGACTGGAGAAGGGTCTCAACCCGAAATGCCACCCATTCCTTCTCCCCAAAGATGCTGCCTGTCCCACTGAATTACTCCAGCTTCTTGTGTCTATCTTGGGACTGAGCTTGGAATAGTTTATGTAAGTTGGAGTGGACACATGTCACCTATTGTACAAGGTGGGAGTGGCTGTGTACAAGGGCTGATTCACTCACTGTACAAACATTCACTTCCAATATTATGTTTAGGGTGCTGATTATCACAGGGCCAGGGTAGAGTGTAAAGCTTTGCTTTGCATGTTATCCAGATCAGACAATACGATATGTAAATAGTATAGTATATGTCAAACTGGAGATCAATAGCCAGAGCAAAGGGTGCAGAATATAGTTCTCAATGTTGTCGTCCATCAGTTCCATAGACAACGTCCAATGTCCACAAAAAGGTAGATGTGAATCGGACAGTAACTAATGGAAGGACTGTTCAGAAGCCTGAAAACAGAGCGGGAGATGCTGTTCCCGAGTCTGGTGATGCGCCACCTTGTGTGTCAACATGGGATTTATTTTCCCCCCTATCACATATCAGTGATATGTTTTCACACAGGGCCCAGTCCCTCAATGTCCAGTAACAGACAAACACCATTCTGTGACCATACACTATGTAAGTACAACCCTTCCTGACCAGAGCCTCAACATCTCTCATCAACCAGCGTTCCCCAAACTTGCCAGTCTCTCCCTTCACCCAGACGGAAACACGCTGGCCACATACTCGTGCTATCGCACTTCTGAAAGTCTCCCACTTGCCAGAAGTTCCCTTTTCTGCAAACAAGCTGCCCCAGTCG
This sequence comes from Amblyraja radiata, assembly GCF_010909765.2. Lineage (NCBI taxonomy): Eukaryota > Metazoa > Chordata > Chondrichthyes > Rajiformes > Rajidae > Amblyraja > Amblyraja radiata. The sequence continues at coordinate 1,093,963 of NC_045988.1, forward strand.
ATGTTGTTGGTTCACATGCTTGATCAATGGTGTTTTATCATTAATGTCTTATTATTATTATTAATGTTTAGTGTTTCCTGAGTCATTCGTAAATGTCACTGTATGTCATGTTGTTACTTGTGGGCGGAGCACCAAGGCAAATTCCTTGTATGTAAATACTTGGCCAATAAACTTACTTACTAGTGCAAAAACTCAGCCATGCTGCAAGTTAGGACCGTACCTTGTGGGCCATTCCTATCCTGTCTCTAACTACCTTAAAACCTACAGAATTATGGTCACTGGTCAAGGTAGTCCCTCACTGACACGTCCCACCTCATTCCCCAAGAGGAGATCCAGTGTTGCTCCCACTCTATTCGAGCCCTCTATATATGATTGATTCAATGATTCTATATTGTCACGTACCTAGCTACAGTGAAATGCATCGGTTTGCGTACAACCTGGTAAAATTATGTAGCAGTCTTCAATATCCAAGAAAGGAGCGAGAGAGAAAATGGGGAATTACAGACAAGTTAGCCTGACTTCGGTGGTGGGAAAGATGCTGGAGTCAATCATTAAAGAGGTAATAATGGGGCATTTGGATAGCAGTAAAAGAATTAGTCCAGGTCAGCATGGATTTATGAAAGGGAAATCATGCTTGACTAATCTTCTGCAATTTTTTGAGGATGTGATAAGCAAAATGGATGAAGGGGAGCCAGTGGATGCAGTGTATCTAGACTTTCAGAAAGCCTTTGATAAGGCCCCGCATGGGAGACTGGTGACTAAAATTAGAGCACATGGTATTGGGGGTAGGGTGTTGACATGGATAGAAAATTGGTTGGCAGACCGGAAGCAAAGAGTAGGAGTGAACGGTTCCTTTTCAGAATGGCAGGCAGTGGCGAGTGGAGTGTCGCAAGGATCGATGTTGGGGCCGCAACTGTTTACCATATATATTAATGATTTGGAAGAGGGAATTAGGAGCAACACTAGCAAGTTTGTGGATGACACAAAGCTGGGTGGCAGTGTGAACTGTGAAGAGGATGCGGGGTGAATGTGTGGGCAGATGCGTGGCAGATGCAGTATAATATAGATAAATGTGAGTTTACCCGCTTTGGCGGCAAAAACAAGGGGGCAGATTATTATCTCAATGGGGTTAGGTTAGGTAAGGGGGAGGTACAGCGAGACCTGGGTGTCCTTGTACACCGGTCACTGAAAGTTGGCGTGCAGGTACAGCAGGCAGTGAAGAAAGCTAATGGAATGTTGGCCTTCATAACAAGAGGATTTCAGTATAGGAGTAAAGAGGTTCTTCTGCAGTTGTATAGGGCTCTGGTGAGACCACATCTGGAATATTGTGTACAGTTTTGGTCTCCTAATTTGAGGAAGAACATCCTTGTGATTGAGGCAGTGCAGCGTAGGTTCACGAGATTGATCCCTGGGATGGCGGGACTGTCATACGAGTAAAGATTGAAAAGACTAGGCTTATATTCACTGGAGTTTAGAAGGATGAGGGGGTATCTTATAGAAACATATAAAATTATAAAAGGACTGGACAAGCTAGATGCAGGAAAAATGTTCCCAGTGTTGGGCGAGTCCAGAACCAGGGGCCACAGTCTTAGAATAAATGGAGGCCATTTAAGACTGAGGTGAGAAAATACTTTTTCACCCAGAGAGTTGTGAATTTATGGAATTCCCTGCCACAGAGGGCAGTGGAGGCCAAATCACTGGATGGATTTAAGAGAGAGTTAGATAGAGCTCTAGGGGCTAGTGGAGTCAAGGGATATGGGGAGAAGGCAGGCACGGGTTATTGATTGGTGACGATCAGCCATGATCACAATGAATGGCGGTGCTGGCTCGAAGGGCCGAATGGCCTCCTCCTGCACCTATTTACTATGTTTCTAACACAGTACACAGGTGGCGCCACCTATTGGTGACGGCAGTTATAAAAGTTCCCTGGACATTCCTAACTACTGCCTGCCGTGGCACATAGCAGCAGATGCTGCCCTTTCGTAGATATGTCTTCCTGGCTAAAAAGACAGCCCTATGCTCCTCTGTACCATGCCTTTAGCATCGATACTCTACAATATCGAACTGCTAGACCTGCCCTTCTCTCAGCCCCGTTCCTGTAACGGCTATAATATCACATTCCCCCCCAAGCCATTCCATTCCTGCGATCACTCACCTGGCCAGCGCAGGAATAAATTACCACGATTGCAATGCTTCAAGTCTCCAGAAAACAACACTTGTGATTTAGTTTAGAGATACAGTGCAGAAACACACCCTTCGGCCCACCGAGCCCTCGCCAACCAGCGATCCCCGCACATTAACACTATCCTGCACACACCAAGGACAATTTACATTTACACCAGGCCAATAAACCTACAAACCTGCACATCTTTGGAGTGTGGGAGGAAACCAAAGATATTGGAGAAAACCTACGCAGGTCACGGGGAGATCGTACAAACTCCGTACAGACAGCACCCGTGGTCAGGATCGAACCCAGAACTCCGGCGCTGTAAGGCCACCGTGCCCCCCCTAACTTAAAAAAAATGAATTATCCAGCTGACTCACAGCCCATTACACTTTGATTCAATTCTATCAATTGTTTGTCCACAATCACGATTTGAATTCTGCTCCAATATTTGGGAAACGTTCAAAACTTCTGCAGTATCTACAGACAGTCACTGGGTTGACTTACACTTCCTGTAGATCGATCATCTATCTCAAAATGTTCCCTTGCACCTTAGCACCAGACCTCTATGTCAAACCTTGCTACCTAGAAACATTTGAAAATCCACAATGGTCATCACCTAAATCATTTACAAAAGTTGAAGAGAGAAGAGAGAAACCATCTTCCTTTCACATCAAACCGAGAAGCGAGTCATAACCGCGGGAATGAGCCAACACTGTGAATGAGGAAACTATCGACCTTGCACACCTGTTCAACAATACACTCGAGACCTTGCCTAACCTCTTCCACATTGAATCTTAACCACTGGAATTAACTAAATCACTTTACAACCTTGCCACATAATCCATTGTAGATATTTGACCCAGGAAATATGCCAAAAAGGAAATGTTTGCAATGGTCATGTTTCACCAACTGGTAGATTAGTGGGGAGGGCAGCCATGCACCAGCCATGCCCGTCCATGCCAGCTCTCCCAGACCACTATGCAATCACTCAAACACCCTCACATCAACTCTCTCCCCACACCCATGTACAGCTCTCCCTTCAAGCTTTCAATTAAAATGAACATGACCATTCAATCAAAAGACACAGAGTGCTGGAGTAACTCAGCGGGTCAGGCAGCATCTGTGGAGAACATGGATAGGAGATGTTTCGATTCGGGACCCTTCTTCAGACCCTTGTCCAAAACAATGGCCACAAGCGGAGGTTTTGCTGGTTTGGAATGACGTCAAACTGCATAGTTCCCAGAGTTGAACCTTCACTCTCTAACGCAGTCGAGAACAAAAGGCAAAACCTATAGTGAATATTTCTAGAATATCGTCTAATGTACCATTTGTAATTTGGAAAACTAGCTTCTTGTAAATATTCTTCATTTGTTGCGTGCTAACCAGTCAGTGTAAAGATAATACATGATTAAGAAGGTATCCCTGAATTAAACGTGTATCAGAAGAATTTATTCAATTACGGGCTAGTAATGGGAAAAAAGCTCATACTTAAATTCTGGAAAAATGCGCCCACACCAACAATAAAAATGTGGACATCAAATATGTTTGAAACATTACATCTGGAAGAGATGAGATTCCTCTTAGCAGGTAAAGCAGACCAATTCCAAAAGACGTGGTCTACGTTTATGGACCTATTACAAGCATGAGGTGCAATAGTAATTTTAAAAATAAATAAATAAATAAATGGTATCAGGATCTGGCAATGGGAGGTAAAACAACAAAAACAGACTTGGTTGGTAGTCCCCTTTCTGCGGAGTTTAATGTTATAATAGAGCGATTGTCCCTACTTTCTTTTTCTTTCTTTTCTAGGGTCTACTTTCTTACTTTACTTCCTTCTCTAACTTCTTTTCTAAGGGGCTTTCTTTTCCCAACACTGTCTTGCACTTCACGACTCTTGCGCACTTTCTTTACTTTCCTTACTTCTATCTTTTTCTTAAAGCTCAAAAAAATGAAGCGGTACAAAAAAATGTATTAAGATATATGTGTTGTGTATTATTGTAATTTACCGTACTTCTAATAAAAAAATAAAAAAAGATAATACATGATCACAATCGAGCCGTCCACGGTGTACAGATGCACGATAAAAGGCAATAACGAGCATGAGGCCAACTATCCCATCTGCCCAACTATCATGTCTATATCCACCCACCCCCTGCCCATGCACACACCTGTCTAAATGATTCTTCAATGTCACCATCGTCCCTGTTTCCAACCCACAACTACTGTGTGAAAACATGCCCAGCAAACCTCCTTAAAACTTTTCCCCCTCACCTTAAACCTAAACCTCGAGTATTTGATAATTATACTCCAGGAAAAAAGGCCGGCAATGTAACACTTTCATGACTGTCAATTTCCCACACTTCCATCATCATCTCCCCTCAGTGTTTGATGCTTAGTGAACAATCCACGTCTGTGCACCTCTCCTCATAGCTAGTGCTGTCCATACATCAATGATCCCACGGCTGCAGGTTCCGCAGCTACGGGCCAGTGAAGGGAACAATATGTCAGCGACACATGGAATCTGCAACAGTTGTTGAGCAGCAAATAGAAAGGAACCAAGGCCACGTCCACAAATACACAGTGGCGCAAGCAGGCGTGCGCAGATCTTGGCTTCGATTCTGTGACCAGGTTTGTCAGCATGTAAACCAAACGAGGGAAGAGGGTGTAGAGGAGTCAAAATCTGCAAGCTGGACTGGGGAAACAGCGGGTAGAGTTGCTGCCTTACAGCGCCAGAGACCCGGGTTCAATCCAGACTACGGGCGCTGTCTGTACGGAGTTTGAACGTTCTCCATGTGACCGCGTGGGTTTTCTCCGGGTGCTCCGGTTTCCTCCCACACTCCAAAGACGTGCGGGTTTGTAGGTTAAATGGCTGTGGCAAAAATTGTCCCGTGTGTGTATAGGATAATGTTAATGTACTGGGCAATTGCTGGTCGGCACGGACTCGATGGGCCGAAGGGACTGTTTCCATGCTGTGTCTCTAAAGTCCACAGTCTAAAGAGAGCCAATTCAATACAGGAGCAGTAAGATGACAAAGTGCCGGCCTACGGATGGGATAAGGAAGTCAGAGTGGGATTGTTAGCGTGCAAGGAGGAGTGTGTGTGTCCGGGTTGGGGGGGGGGGGGGGGACAAGGGTGGATTGTTACGAGAGATTCAATCACAGTGGTGTATCCTGTAGAGCTGTTGCATCACAACCACCCAGACACGAGCCCAGCCTTGGTGTTGTGTCGGGAGATTAACCATTCCTCACGGATTTCCCCTGCTGCTATGGTTTCCAAACAGAATTGGCACACTGGTGGGTTAATTAGAAACATAGAAATTAGGTGCAGGAGTAGGCCATTCGGCCCTTCGAGCCTGCACCGCCATTCAATATAATCATGGCTGATCATCCAACTCAGTATCCCGTACTTGCCTTCTCTCCATACCCCCTGATCCCTTTAGCCACAAGGGCCACATCTAACTCCCTCTTAAATATAGCCAATGAACTGGCCTCAACTACCTTCTGTGGCAGAGAATTCCAGAGATTCACCACTCTCTGTGTGAAAAATGTTTTCCTCATCTCGGTCCTAAAAGATTTCCCCCTTATCCTTAAACTGTGACCCCTTGTTCTGGACTTCCCCAACATCGGGAACAGTCTTCCTGTATCTAACCTGTCCAACCCCCTTAAGAATTTTGTATGTTTCTATAAGACCCCCCCTCAATCTTCTAAATTCTAGCGAGTACAAACCGAGTCTATCCAGTCTTTCTTCATATGAAAGTCCTGACATCCCAGGAATCAGTCTGATTAGACAATAAAAATCATCCCTAATGCATTGGTGAGTGGTGGAGGGTCGGGACAGCCACTGGGAGTGGACCAAACATGAAATGGAACTGATGTGGGGGGCATTGGATGGTCCACGTGGGCTTGGTGGGTTGGGAGCAGGGCATCGATGTACGGTCTCCAACAATCAAGGAACACAAACATCGAAACATATCAGTTATGGAGACAGTCAACGGTCATTGGATGGTTAGCAGTCTGACAGGGTCAGGGACCAAGAGAGGGGAAGGGATTGATGTGGACTGGGTAACTTGGAGAGGGCAGGAGAGCAGGTCAAATGGTAACTGGATGGCAGTTCAGCCTGTCATGGGAAACTGGTCCGAACATTTATAAAGATCCTTGCGTTCCGTACACATGTTCGGGGCAACGGTAGAGGGTGGAGGAAGGGCAGATAGAGGGCGGAGGAAGGGCAGATAGAGGGCGGAGGAAGGGCAGATAGAGGGCGGAGGAAGGGCAGGTAGAGGGCGGAGGAAGGGCAGATAGAGGGCGGAGGAAGGGCAGATAGAGGGCGGAAGGAGATGACGGGATTAAATCTTGAGGAATACCAACCAGAGTTGACAACTGTATCTCAACTTTACAGTTCCTCCCACCCACTCCTCCCATTCACAGCGAGATCGTTGCCAGTAGCGAGTAGAAGCTGACACTGGAAAATACCTTGGAGGCAGACGCAGGCACTGGGTGGAGGCTGGCAGACGCAGACACAGACGCAGACACAGGCACAAGCGCTGGGCAACAGGGAAGCTGCCGGACTCTGCAAAACTCTCTGACCAGATTAATTTTCCAGTATTTCCTCATCCACCTGTCCCACCCCCTCACCCCCATGTGATCTAAACATGCTTATCGGTTAACTCACAGCAGGCAATTATAGGCAGGATGTTTATTCACTTATCCCATTTACATAGAGTACAATTAATACAAAGGGCAAACTGATTATTTCACTTAATTTGATAGCAGCTGTAGGTAAACAAGCAGCATCTCCCTCCAGCCCCACACCCTGACTGCAGCAGCCCAGGATATCAGATCTTTATGCAGCCAAAACATTGCTGTCTGGACATTTTGCAAACTCTGTGAATGCCTGGGATTCCCCCCCGGGTCCCCGATTCCAGAAGGTGAAGCGAGGGACAATAAATCGCAGGGGGACAGAGAAATAGGACAAATGACGTGGAGTGGGACTCAACGGTCCAATAGTCCTCCTGTGTGTTATGATAAAGATAAAAGCAAAAATCATTTGAAGCCAGGCAGCTGGGCGGAGAATGGCTACTATCTATCACCACAGATTCTACTCTGGATGAAGGATGGAGAGGAAGTGGAAGCAACAGAACTTGCCCAGCCTGAAGGAGAAACAAAAAAGGTGTGAATAATTTAGATGTATTCGTGAGAAGAGAGGAGAGCATGTAAAAAAAATTAATATATAAAATGATTATTTGGATTTTGGATACATTTGCATTCCAGCCCCATCATAGATCATTGTGGTTCAGAAAACATCTGGGTTTGGGTCAGGCACATGTGTCCGATGACACGGCCTCAAGCCAGCTGGATACATTTACGATGGATACTAATGAATCTGTTGGGTTGTAACAAAAGCAACACTTCATTCACAAATCACACTCAAAGGGAGAGTTCAGCTTTCACCAAAAACCCAACTGGATTGGATTCTCAAATGTCAACAACAGACTCCCAGAATCTCCAAGAGAAATCCCTCGAATACGGCAACAGGAAGGGTCTCAACCCGAATAGTCCCCCCTTCCTTCTCTCCAGAGATGCTGCCTGTCCCACTGAGTTACTCCAGCATTTTGTGTCTATCTTCGGTTTAAACCAGCATCTGCAGTTCCTTCCTACACAGGTAGGGGGGGACTGCCAAGGCAGCAAGTTCAGGTGTTAGGTCACCTTACACTGAAGGTGAGGAGTGTGTGACTGGGACCCAGGTTGTTTGGGCCTTTAAGGTTTGTGCAGGAATTTGGGATTAATCACCAGGATAGAGCTACAATCAATGAATGTTTAATGTGGCCGGTGATGGAGAGGAGAGGGTAAGAAGAAAATAAAAATCGGAGGAAATTAAACAAAATTATACTTTTTGCTTTTGAACACCAGTTAAATGGTTAGATGATCAAATGGGACGTGATGGTAGATACGTGAAGGATGAACAGTGCCAGGAGTGTGGAGGAGGAATCAGTGGCGGAGAAAGCAAGTGATGAAATAAATCTCCACGAACATTTGGCAAAAATCAGTGCAGATTGCCAGGGACTCGGGGACTTGGCAGACAATTATATTGTTGCATATTTACACCAGCCCAGTCCATCACAGGCTCACATCTCCCCACCATCAAAAACATTGACACAAGGCGCTGCCTCAAGAGATGACATCTATCAAAGACCCCCACCATTGGGCCATGCCCACTGCTACAACTGGGCAGGAGGTACAGAGGCCTGAAGTCCCACATCAGCAGATCCAGGAACAGATACCAGGTTCTTGAACTAACCTGCAGGGCCCTGATCCCACCACCACAACAGAGCACCATGGACCACCTCTTGATACCACGAACAGGACCATGAAGGGCCTGTTTCCATGCTGTGTCACTCAATGACTTGATCCAATTGCATTGGCACCTCTAAGTAGCAGTGAACACTGCCATATCATGGCCAGACTTCCACCAGCCCATCCCCCACCATCAACACCATGTTCCTCCATCAGATGGTGACATCTATCACCAAGGAACTCCACCAGCCAGACCAGACCAGACCAGGCTTCCTTCTCACTGCTACCATCAGATGTATAGAGAGCTGAAGACCAACAGCAGCAGCTTCAGGAACAACTACTAGATTATGATCCATGATCAATATCACATTGGTCATCTTCAGTCACGCTAGTTGAAGGATTAATATCAGCACCCAGAGTGGTGACCAGTATACAGGGAGGATTGTCCAGGAGTGTCGCAGTGGCCTTGATGGCAGGACATGTCCCAGTTCAGTGCGCTGTGTTACAGCGAGCCTGCAGTGCACGTTGGGGGCTACAGTTCTCACATTACAACCGTGATACTTGGAGAACCCGGTGGACCACAGCCAGGAAGAGGGAGCCTGCTATGCCGAGCCGAGCCGAGCTGACCCGGGCTCGTGGCCGGAGGTTGGAGTCAGTAACGACACACATGACCAGCGAGGAGTGTGGGAGATGAGAGGAGAGGGGACCGGGGTCTGGCCCAGCGCGACCTTGAGATCGGCTGCAGGAGGATAGAAACATAGAAACATAGAAAATAGGTGCAGGAGTAGGCCATTCGGCCCTTCGAGCCTGCACCGCCATTCAATATGATCATGGTTGATCATCCAACTCAGTATCCCGTACCTGCCTTCTCTCCATACCCCCTGATCCCTTTAGCCACAAGGGCCACATCTAACTCCCTCTTAAATATAGCCAATGAACTGGCCTCAACTACCTTCTGTGGCAGAGAATTCCAGAGATTCACTGCTCTCTGTGTGAAAAATGTTTTTTTCATCTCGGTCCTAAAGGATTTCCCCTCTATCCTTAAGCTGTGACCCCTTGTCCTGGACTTCCCCAACATTGGGAACAATCTTGCTGCATCTAGCCTATCCAACCCCTTAAGAATTTTGTGAGTTTCTATAAGATCCCCCCTCAATCTCCTAAATTCTAGCGAGTACAAGCCTAGTCTATCCAGTCTTTCTTCATATGAAAGTCCTGACATCCCAGGAATCAGTCTGGTGAACCTTCTCTGCACTCCCTCTATGGCAATAATGTCTTTCCTCAGATTAGGAGACCAAAACTGTACGCAATACTCCAGGTGTGGTCTCACCAAGACCCTGTACAACTGCAGTAGAACCTCCCTGCTCTTATACTCAAATCCTTTTGCTAGGATCCCACCCCCCGGGGCACAAAGGTGGACAGGAGAGGAGAGGAGGACGTGGATTCACTGGCCGACCCACATGTCCAAGGAAGGTGACAGCTGCAGACCCTGCAACAGTCTGGGGCTCGCCTGGGTCGGGCACCGCTCATAACAACTAGAGCACGGACTGGACTTGGAACATGGCGCCTTTTCTATGCAGGATCGGTAGATCATTGCTGTACAGTTTGCTAATCAGGGATTGTGTGTATGGACTTTGCACATGACAATAAAGCAGCAATGAACGTGTCCTTCATTGCCTATGAAGGTGCCATTGAGGTGCAAGTCCATCTCACTTCATAGAGCAGGAGAATATTCAGCTACAACGGGATCAAAATGGCTTTCAGGAAATGCAGAACATCTTTGACTAAAAATAAGGATCAGGAGATGTGATTTTAGAGACACTGTGCGTGTGAGCAGCCCTTTAACATAGAAACATAGAAAATAGGTGCAGGAGTAGGCCATTCGGCCCTTCGAGCCTGCACCGCCATTCAATATGATCATGGCTGATCATCCAACTCAGTATCCCGTACCTGCCTTCTCTCCATACCCTCTGATCCCCTTAGCCACAAGGGCCACATCTAACTCCCTCTTAAATATAGCCAATGAACTGGCCTCGACTACCCTCTGTGGCAGGGAGTTCCAGAGATTCACCGCTCTCTGTGTGAAAAAAGTTCTTCTCATCTCGGTTTTAAAGGATTTCCCCCTTATCCTTAAGCTGTGACCCCTTGTCCTGGACTTCCCCAACATCGGGAGCAATCTTCCTGCATCTAGCCTGTCCAACCCCTTAAGAATTTTGTAAGTTTCTATAAGACCCCCTCTCAATCTCCTAAATTCTAGAGAGTATAAACCAAGTTTATCCAGTCTTTCTTCATAAGACAGTCCTGACATCCCAGGAATCAGTCTGGTGAACCTTCTCTGCACTCCCTCTATGGCAATAATGTCCTTCCTCAGATTTGGAGACTAAAACTGTACGCAATACTCCAGGTGTGGTCTCACCGTTAAAGACAGTAATCCTCGGTGAAGGAAATACGGCATATCTTGGTGCACAATACGTAGCAGCATGCCATAACCTGAGAGACGGCGAATGACCAACATGCACATGTGCACGCACACACTAATTGACATTAGAAATAAGAAATTAATATTGAATTGCTAAACTTGCTATTCTGTTATACTGCTTACAGCTGCAAGAACGTATAGCAATCAATAAAGGGCTAAAGGTCGATTGCGAGTATATGTACAGGAACATATCTATCCATGCACCATATACTTGTATTTATATTTATGCATTTTAAATATGCATGTTACGTTTAATACTTTGGCAATATAACGATGTATGATATCATGCCAATAAAAATTTTTTAATTGAAAAAAAAATTGAATTGAGTGCCCTCCTGTCCAGGTATTGGTGGTCCCATCCCTCCCCACCTCCTGCTCTAGCAGCCCTCACCTTGACTTGCCCCCATCCCGTGCACTCTGCTGCCTCCCCAACCCCCTCTCCTGGCCTTTGTTGATGGTTGTGGTCTGAGCAGCAAATCTTTCCCGCCGACCAGAACCACAACATCAGGCTGCCGTTGCTGGCAGGTGGTTGCTGGTGTATTTACACTGTACACCAGCCACTACTCTGCCTGCGAGACACGTCTCAGTGTTAGGCCTGGACAGTCTGACCCTATCCCATCACACTGACGGGGTGCAGTGGAGTAAACAGAACCACACAGGGCTGCTCCTCTTGGTCGCTGTGACTGTGATAAGGGGTAAGACATTTAGAAGGGAGATGAGGAAAAAGCGCCAGGTGTTGCATCTTCTGCAGCTGTAGAGGAAGGTACCCGGGGAGGGGGTGGTGGGAAGGGATGAGTTAACCAGGGAGTTGCGGAGGGAACGGTCTCTGCGGAAGGCGGAAAGGAGTGGAGATGGGAATATGTGTCTAGTGGTGGAGTGGAAGGTGAGGACCAGGGTGAGCAAGGGCGGTACCGAGGAGACACGAGTGAGGGCCTCATCTATGATGGGAGAGGGGAATGTGGACACAAGCACTGCCCCCACCCCCAAGGTCAGCACGGTCTATTGCTCAGGTGCCCGGACCCACACCTGGGGTGGAGACGCCCAGACAAGTTGCAGGTTCAAAATGAAACTAGACGGGCTCATTATTTAGAACAAACTGCCGCAGAACAAATAGCGAGGGGGTGAACAGTAACTGGGCGACCACAGCGGGCCTGGAGACATGGGGAATATATCAACGTTTACAGCCAAAACTAATGCAAAGCAATCTCTAACCTCATCTTGCGCGGAAACAAAGAGACAAAACGCAGGCGCGAACTGCCATGGTGTCAAGTTTCCTGCAAGTTTCAACTCAATTTACATAAACACACAAAAGGCATTTTAACTGTTAGAACATAGAAACATAGAAATTAGGTGCAGGAGTAGGCCATTCGGCCCTTCGAGCCTGCACCGCCATTCAATATGATCATGGCTGATCATCCAACTCAGTATCCCGTACCTGCCTTCTCTCCATACCCTCTGATCCCCTTAGCCACAAGGGCCACATCTAACTCCCTCTTAAATATAGCCAATGAACTGGCCTCGACTACCCTCTGTGGCAGGGAGTTCCAGAGAGTGTTGCAGAGAGACAAGGACAAAGTTGCCCATTACCTTTCGAGACTTTTTAACCATAGTTGCGAGCGACTGCAGACAGGTTTTCCGCCGTGTGTGAAGCAGGAAGTGCTGGACTAAAATGCAGCACAAGTTGCAGGTGAGATCACAGTGTTATGGGGAAAGCCCAAATGAGTGGGAAATGCAGTGACACGAGAGTGCTCCAGCCCTGGCCCCACCTCTCCAGCACAAAGTACAGGAACCCACAGGTAGAGGCATCTTATAAATAGACCAGTGACTCATATCTACGTTATGTCTCGAGTCTGAAGAAGGGTTTCGGCCCGAAACGTCGCCTATTTCCTTCGCTCCATAGATGCTGCTGCACCCGCTGAGTTTCTCCAGCAATTTTGTGTACCTTCTACGTTATGTCTGATGTGGATGATCATTTTGGTTTCAAACTCCCACTTGTTTCAGACTAATGGGCGGCGCAGCGGGTAGAGCTGCTGCCTCACAGCACCCGAGACCCAGGTTCGATCTGATCTCCAGTGCTGGCTGTGTGGAGTTTGCAAGTCTTCCCTGTGACTGCGTGGGTTTCCTCCACAGCCCAAACACGTGCGGGGGTTGTAGGTTCATTGGCCCTCTGTAAATAGGCCCTAGTATGTAGGGAGTGGATGAGAAAGTGGGATAACAAGGAACTAGTGTGTGGGTGATCGTGGACTTGGTGGGCCGAAGGGCCTGTTTCTATGAGGTATCTCTAAACTAAGCTACAATTTGTACATATAATTAGTCATAGAATTGGTAGCCAAAGCTGCGGAAAGAATGCATTTAAATCAAGACAAAGCTATATGTGAAGAGGCAAGTTGTTCTGTATGTCCCATCATTCCAGTATCCCCCTCCCTAACTCAGTCTGAAGAAGGGTCTCCAACTGAAACGTCACCTATTCTTAATATTTAAGAGGGAGTTAGATGTGGCCCTTGTGGCTAAAGGGATCAGGGGGTATGGAGAGAAGGCAGGTACAGGATACTGAGTTGGATGATCAGCCATGATCATATCGAATGGCGGTGCCGGCTCTAAGGGCCGAATGGCCTACTCCTGCACCTATTTTCTATGTTTCTATGTTTCAATTCCTTTTCTCCACAGATGCTGCCTGAGCGGCTGAGTTACTCCAGCATGTTGTGTCTGTCGTTGTTATAATAAACTCGTCACCCGGCATGCCACCAGGAACTAGGTTTCTTATTTAAAAGGTGGGAGAATTTGTAATGTGGAGACTGGAACAAGACAGGCTTCCCTGTAACCCAGGGAGACAGACCACGCAACAACATCTGGTAGTTGTCCCTGCTTCCTTCATTGTGTTGTGGTCAATAACATTCACCTCAACGCACACGTAACAACTGTGCTGCCTGCCACCACATCTGCATTCATCACCAAGACATCATGGAATGTGTTAAGGCTTTGGAATCATTTCCATTCACCAACCTTCCTGAATGCTGATAAACTCAGATGTTCTCCCTCAAGCAGTTCTTGGATGATGATGTGCTCAAGAGAGAGTTGGATATTGCTCTTAGGTTCTAACAGAATGGAGGAACGGGGTCCTGATGCTGGATGATCAGCCATGATCATATTGAATGGCGGTGCTGGCTCGAAGGACCGAATGGCCTACTCCTGCACCTATTGTCTATGTTTCTATGATGGGTGAAGAAAAGGATGGCACAACCTCACACAGGGCTGCATTAATGTGTCAGTGGACTGATCCTGTGTTTATAAAGAGTGTTCAGAAGGAACTTTGGCCATTACAGCTGCAGAAGGTATTGATCATCTGACCACTGGGGAAGTGACTCCTCTAAGTGACTGCCCAGGGTAATGATGCTTAAAATCACCTAGAATTAAATAGAATGGTATTGGCGAGTTACATGCTCACCAAGGAATATCAGATTAGTGTCTGTAAGGACAAGACATAAAGGAAGAAATAACATGAAAAAAATGGCAAATTATGGAAATCTGAAATAGTTCAGTTTACTGTCACGTGTACCGAGGTTCAGTGAAAGGCTTTATTTGTTGCGTGCTATCCAGTCAGTGTAAAGACTATACATGATTACAATCAAGCCGTCTACAGTGTAAAGATACAGGATAAAGGGAATAATGTTTAGTATAAGTTAAAGTCCAGTCTGATTAAAGATAGTCCGAGGGTCTCCAATGAGGTAGATAGTAGTTCAGGACCACTCTCTAGTTGGTGATAGGATGGTTCAATTGCCTGATAACAGCTGGGAAGAAACTGTCCCTGAATCTGGAGGTGTGCGTTTTCACACTTCTGTACCTCTTGCCTGATGGGAGAGGGGAGAAGAGGGAGTGACTGGAGTGAGACTGGTCCTTGGTTATGTTGGTGGCCTTGCTGAGACAGCATGAGGTGTAGATGGAGTCAATGGAACAGAGATTGGTTGGTGTGATGGTCTGGGCTGCGTCCACAATCTCTGCAATTTATTGCGGTCTGGTATTGAGCTGTTCCCAAACCTTGCTGTGATGCCACCCGATCTGAATCTGTAGAAGTTGGTGAGGGATGTTGGGGACTTGCTGAAAGGCATTGGTGTGTTTTCTTGGTCATTGTTTCGATACGGCTGGTCAAGGATAAGTTGCTGGTGATATTTAAACTGAGGAACTTGAAGCTTTCTACCAGTAGAAATAGGAACTGGCAGAAACCTTCATCAGGTCAGGAAGCAACTGTGGAGTAAAACAGAATAACCACTCCGATCCAAATCTCTTCCACAGAGTGTCAGAGCTGAGCCATTATCTTCCTCACTCCACCGACGTTGCTGAACCTGCTGAGGGTCTCCTGCGTTTGTGTTTATTGAAGGAATACTAAGTGGGGCTGCTTTATGGGCATTGGCCAGGCTGACCCCAGTAGTGGACACATTCAGGAGTTATTACTGAGGGGAGGGGAGGTTCACCTACCTATTTAAAGATGCTGACACTCCCGACAGGCACCTTATCCAAGATGCCTCAGGAAACCAAGACCTCATCTGCCCTTTCACGTGGATGCACGAATGTGAAGAACAGCAGAGCGGTTCACTGGTGCGCTGGGCTATATACCTGGCACACTGTTCCAACAATTGAAGATTAGACCATTAGTCAGCAAATGGGCTGCTAGGTTTCCAATATTACAACAGTAACCGGACTCCTAGACATAGAAACATAGAAATTAGGTGCAGGAGTAGGCCATTCGGCCCTTCGAGCCTGCACCGCCATTCAATACGATCATGGCTGATCATCCAACTCAGTATCCCGTACCTGCCTTCTCTCCATACCCTCTGATCCCTTTAGCCACAAGGGCCACATCTAACTCCCTCTTAAATATAGCCAATGAACTGGCCTCAACTACCCTCTGTGGCAGAGAGTTCCAGAGATTCACCACTCTCTGTGTGAAAAAAGTTCTTCTCATCTCGGTTTTAAAGGATTTCCCCCTTATCCTTAAGCTGTGACCCCTTGTCCTGGACTTCCCCAACATCGGGAGCAATCTTCCTGCATCTAGCCTGTCCAACCCCTTAAGAATTTTGTAAGTTTCTTTTTTTTTTTTTTTGAAAATATTTTTTATTGGAGATAGGTACATAACCTATTTACATCATTACAGTCTTACATTTTTAAATTGCTAATATTGTCAATTATTATTACATTGTCTCCAATACTTTTTGCCTTTTTTTTTTTTAAAACTAGATAGAACTAAAGAGATAGATGAAGTAAAGAAAGAAAAGAAAGAGAAGAAAAACAAAAACAAAAACAAACAAAACAAAACAAAAAAAAAAAAAAAAAAAAAAAAAAAGTAAAAAGATAGTTAAAGAAGAATGGAAAAATTTATTAAAATAAAAAAGACTTCATTCTGTGGCAGGGAGTTCCAGAGATTCACCACTCTCTGTGTGAAAAAAGTTCTTCTCATCTCGGTTTTAAAGGATTTCCCCCTTATCCTTAAGCTGTGACCCCTTGTCCTGGACTTCCCCAACATCGGGAGCAATCTTCCTGCATCTAGCCTGTCCAACCCCTTAAGAATTTTGTAAGTTTCTATAAGATCCCCTCTCAATCTCCTAAATTCTAGAGAGTATAAACCAAGTCTATCCAGTCTTTCTTCATAAGACAGTCCTGACATCCCAGGAATCAGTCTGGTGAACCTTCTCTGCACTCCCTCTATGGCAATAATGTCCTTCCTCAGATTTGGAGACCAAAACTGTACGCAATACTCCAGGTGTGGTCTCACCAAGACCCTGTACAACTGCAGTAGAACCTCCCTGCTCCTATACTCAAATCCTTTTGCTATGAAAGCTAACATACCATTCGCTTTCTTCACTGCCTGCTGCACCTGCATGCCCACTTTCAATGACTGGTGTACCATGACACCCAGGTCTCGCTGCATCTCCCCTTTTCCTAGTCGGCCACCATTTAGATAATAGTCTGCTTTCCTGTTTTTGCCACCAAAATGGATAACCTCACATTTATCCACATTATACTGCATCTGCCAAACATTTGCCCACTCACCCAGCCTATCCAAGTCACCTTGCAGTCTCCTAGCATCCTCCTCACAGCTAACACTGCCCCCCAGCTTAGTGTCATCCGCAAACTTGGAGATATTGCCTTCAATTCCCTCATCCAGATCATTAATATATATTGTAAATAGCTGGGGTCCCAGCACTGAGCCTTGCGGTGCCCCACTAGTCACTGCCTGCCATTGTGAAAAGGACCCGTTTACTCCTACTCTTTGCTTCCTGTTTGCCAGCCAGTTCTCTATCCACATCAATACTGAACCCCCAATGCCGTGTGCTTTAAGTTTGTATACTAATCTCTTATGTGGGACCTTGTCGAAAGCCTTCTGGAAGTCCAGATACACCACATCCACTGGTTCTCCCCTATCCACGCTACTAGTTACATCCTCGAAAAATTCTATAAGATTCGTCAGACATGATTTACCTTTTGTAAATCCATGCTGACTTTGTCCAATGATTTCACCACTTTCCAAATGTGCTGCTATCCCATCTTTAATAACTGACTCTAGCAGTTTCCCCACTACCGATGTTAGACTAACTGGTCTGTAATTCCCCGTTTTCTCTCTCCCTCCCTTCTTAAAAAGTGGGGTTACGTTTGCTACCCGCCAATCCTCAGGAACTACTCCAGAATCTAAAGAGTTTTGAAAGATTATTACTAATACATCCACTATTTCTGGAGCTACTTCCTTAAGACGACATCATTGGGTGGAAAACATGAGGGATATCGTGATTACAAACACTTCATCTTGGTCATTACAATCTCCTGATTCAGTCAAGGAAGTTAGTAAAAAAATAACACAGAAACTCAGCTTCCTCAATCATTCACTGCATTAGAGACACAGACTGGGAAATTGCAGTTGAATTTAGTTTAGAGATACAGCACAGAAACAGGCCCATCGGCCCACCAAGGCCATGCTGACCAGCGATCCCCGTACACTAGTGCTATCCTACACACCAGGGACAATTTTACAATTTTTACCGAAGCCAATTAACCTATAAATCTGTAGGTCTTTAAATGTGGGAGGAAACTAGAGCACCTGGAGAAAACCCTTGCATGTCACGGGGAGAACATACAAACTCCGTACAGACAGTACCCGTAGTCAGGATCGAACCTGGGTCTCTGGCGCTGTGAGGCAGCAGCTCTACCCGCTGCCCCAGTGTTGTTCTCAGAGTGAGCAGGGCCTCTCAGTGACATGGAGACACAGGGAACTGTAGATGCTGGAGGCACATAGTGCTGGAGTAAGTCAACAGGTCAGGCCACATTTGTGGAGAACATGGGCATGTGACGTTTCGAGCTAGGACCCTTCTTCAGAGTCTGAAAAAGGGTTCCGACCTGAAAGATCATCTTTCCATGGTTTCCAGAGATGCTGCCTAACCCACTGAGTTACTCCAGCACTGTGTCTTTCTCCCCACCCCCCTCTATCAGTAACAGCAGTGCAAGGGTTAACACTGCTATACATTGTCAAAACGCAAACCTGACTCAACTAGATATTATCGCCCTGGACCCAGCACTCATCCAGTGGAGCTGGACTCCATGCTGTACCACCACTTCCCCTTTGGTTCTGACTCTCTCACTGTTGTCCATCTACATGTTGCCCAACACCTTTCCACTCAAATCCCACAAAACATTAATAGTGTGTTTCACTTATTTGATTCAGTGAAAACAGCATCACATATCACATCCATGATCACATTGAATGGCGGTGCAGGCTCGAAGGGCCGAATGGCCTACTCCTGCGCCTATTGTCTATTGTCTATTGTCCAAGGCTGTCAGTAGACACACTGAAGGTTCTAGACGCTGTGGTACCTGGAGCCACTGAATCATTTAACTGTACGTCTAACACCAGCATATGGGGTGGCATACAGATCCGCTGGAATTAGCAGCAGCCTCCAGCGGGACTGTTGACCAAACAAGAAGAAACTGTTTCCATAGGCAACAGGACAGGTAACCAGAGGGCTCAGAATGAAGATAATTGGTGGAACTGAGATTATTTAAAACGTTGTTTTGATCTGGAAACAAAGTGGAATCAGATTCAACTGGACTGGAAAGGCCAAAGGAATGATAATATAATGGGCAAAGTCTGGATAGCCAAGCTAGAGTGGTACATTGACATCAGTCAATTAGTTCCCTCAAAGAGTAGATACAACAGTAAATGATGCACAAAGTCTCCTGATGTACCAACTCTTTCTAGGACCACGACCAGGGTCAACATGAACGTGCCATGGTGTCTGTGCAGTTTTCATCCCCCGAACAACAGGGCCTGCGGTCACGAACTCCCTGGGCCCAGAACATGCACTTCTCAGTCCAAAGAGAAAAAACCTCGTCAGTGTGACCATCAGTGACTGAACATTCACAATCACTGATTGGAATTCCATTGACCTTGCTAAAGGGACTTCCCTAAAATGGCCACTTACCCCCCACCCCACAACACCATCCCCCCCCCCCCCCCCCCCCCCCTGTCCCCACTACACACACCCCTCCACCCGCCCCCACTACACACACCCCTCCACCCCCCCCCCCCCCCCCGCCCCCACTACACACCCCCCCCCCCCACTACACACACCCCTCCACTCCCCAATCCCATCCTAGGAATTTACACGAAAAATGGCAACACATTAAAAAAAGACACAGTGCTAATTTTCAGGTGAGGCAGCATCTATGGAGCGAAGGAATAGGTAACGTTTCGGGTCGAGACCCTTCTTCAGACTGAACTGGCAAACTGAACAGACCAAACGGTCACTGAGTCTATGGTTGGCCAATGCATGAACTTTTGAAAGACACTATTCAAATGCTGCCTCAATCCGCGATAACTAGCTGTAACTTTGAATGAAATGTACAAAGTGCAACTCCTCACAAGCCCAATGCATGTGGGACTGGCCAATCACAACACTACTACACACGTTTGAAAGTTCAATACAAATTTAAAACAAAGAGGCTGTGACTATTTTCCACACCCAATGCCCACGTTTGTGTTTCCTTGTTGATCCATAACCACCAAAAACTCCCTGCCATATTTCCAAAACTAGAAAAGCCCCATTCCGGAGAGATTTTACCTGCCACGTCTGTACTTTCAGTATCTTTTCAATTCCATTTCCTTGCTGGTCAAACAAAGAGGCATCTCAGTTTCACTCTCACACTCCCACTCCACAGAGATAACAAAAGCACAACAGTCCACTTATATGTTGGCTGCAGAGAGAGTTTACTTTACAGCAGTTGCAAAACATAACTGCCTAAAACAAACATGGAGCGGGTAAATCATGCATCAAACTCGATGAATATCAAAGACAGTTTGCAATTAAAAAAATATTTTGTCATGATTTAAACTCAAGATAAACATGTTTGCACTTTCTATATTATATTCAAGGTCAGAGTAGTGCATTTTATTTTATGTAGTCAATATTTAATAACGAGTCACAACTATAACTTGTGTGTGTACGGGTGCAATGATTTTACTTTGCTGAAGAATGACGTCTCGCTGTTCTGGATAGGCACTAAATGTGTAGGAAGCAACTGTTCTCTACACTGTCCGCTTTAGTTGAGTAAGGAACTTGCATCAATGAGGGCGGCACGGTGGCGCAGCAGGTAGAGTTGCTGTCTTACAGCGCCAGAGACCCAGGTACGATCCTGACTACGGGTGCTGTCTGTACGGAGTTTGTACGTTCTCCCCGTGACCTGCGTGGGTTTTCTCTGGGTGCTCCGGTTTCCTCCCACACTCCAAAGACGTGCGGGTTTGTAGGCTAATTGGCTTCAGTAAAAATTGCAAATTGATCCTAGTGTGTAGAATTGTACTAGCGTATGGGGATCGCTGGTCGGCATGGCCTTGGCAGGCCGAAGGGCCTGTTTCCGCGCTGTATCTCTAAAATAAACGAGAGAAACTGAGTTGGTCATACAATCCACCAAACAGGATTGAGACAGCCATTAAGTACAGCTCACAAAACAACATTCTATCTTCACCGAGAGATTACAGAGTTATAGCAACCAAATGGAGATGACCAGTTTAGAGGGGTATGGGCCAAACACAGGCAGGTGAGACGAGTGTAGATGGGCCATGTTGGCTGGTGTGGGCAAGTTGGGCCAAAGGGCTTGTTTCCACACTGTACGACTATGACTCAATTGGAGATACAGATACTGGCTCGAGGGCTAGAACAACCTCCCCCATTCTCAAACTGGAGGAAGGAGACTGGTTGAACAGAGCACCAAAATAACTAAAGAAGGGTCTCGACCCAAAACGCCTCCCATTCCTTCTCTCCTGAGATGTTGCTTGTCCCGCTGAGTTACTCCAGCTTTTTGTGTCTATCTTCGGTTTAAACCAACATCTGCAGTTCCCTCCTACACCAAACTAACGTACCTGTTCCCCAGTGCTGCACACGGACCTTCAAGGTGCACTTGAAGCTTTAGTAGGAAACAAAAACCTCAGAATTCCACAGTAATCTATCTGCCCTCGCCACTACATTGGGGAGTTGTCGGGTAGTGACCAGAGCTGGAACTCACTTGCCGCAGAATGTAACGCTGGAACGCAAGGCCGCACCATGGTCGGTCACTTCAGACTGGTGAGAAGTGCAAGACCATCACATCAGCTTCAGGTGGTCAAGGTGTTTCAGTGATGGCACTCCATAGCCTAGAATGGAATACCAAGAGTTATAGGTAGTGGACAGGGACTGGGAAATGCAACACTCATTGAACCGTCCATGCTGGTCGCAGGCATTAAATACAAAGCAAGGGGTTGGTGAAGGAAAGGGCAAGAGGGGATGAACACATTAAAAAGGTGAAAGGTAGACACAAAATGCTGGAGAAACTCAGGCAGCATCTATGGAGAGAAGGAATAGGCGATGTTTCGGGTCGAGACCCTTCCTTCTCTCCATAGATGCTGCCTCACCCACTGAGTTTCTCCAGTATTTTGTGTCTACCTTCGATTTTTCCAGCATCTGCAGTTCTTTCTTAAAAAGGTGAAAAGTCTGTTCACTTACCAGCAACTGTTACTTAAAAATACTACTGTTAAAAATCAAATCCAGGTTGTGCTATTAACAAAGGGCAGGCAGCTGAGAATAGGACAACCACAATTTTAAAACTAGTTGGTGGTGAAATGAATCCATTCATACCATGACCAGCTCAGACTATTCATGGTTCCATCAAATGGTGGCCAATAGTCAACTCACAGAGAATGTGTTCATTCAATGAACTAACTTTACAGTTTAGTTTATTGTCACGTGTACACTGGAAAGCTTTTGTTGCGTGCAATACCGTCAGAGGAAAGACAATACATGATTACGATCAAGCCTTTTACAGTGTATAGATACATGAAAAGGGAATAACGTTTAGTGCAAGGTAAACTCATCAAGTTGTTAGTTTACTCAACCAGCTCACCTGTCTTGTTGTAATTCAATCAATTAAGCACTAAATTATTAATCAAACAAAACCAATTGACAAAGAAATGGAATAGAAAGATCTGTCCTCAATGTAGACAAAAGTGCTGGAGAAACTCAGCGGGTGCAGCAGCATCTATGGAGCGAAGGAAATGGGCAACGTTTTGGGCCGAAACCCTTCATCAGACTGTCCTCCTCCCTCTGTCCTCAATGTGGTGGAAACTGTGGATTGTGAACACCTGTCTCAAATCAAATGGCCTATTTTTGACCGGAGTAAGTAAAATAGTGTAGGAAAGAACTGCAGATGCTGGTTTAAATCGAAGGTAGACACAAAATGCTGGAGTAACTCAGCGGGACAGGCAGCATCTCTGGAGAGAAGGAATGGGTGATGTTTCGGGTTGAGATCCTTCTTCAATAAATATCACTGGGTGTTCTGCTGATGTTGGGCAGGTGTGATACTTGGACACTGACCTATATCAGTGTAGCTTCTGGCCATGTTATTGAACATGTGGTTACTGCACGTCCAGCCCAGACTGGGAGTGTGAGACTATGTCAGTCTGGAAAGCTGAAACGTGGGTGGGGGTGAGAAATGAACCAAGGCTTGGTGAGTTTTGTCTGTTTGTGAAGGGTGTCGGGTTTATTTTAGAACGTGGCCTGAGAAGGTAGAATGATAGTCTCCTCTCCCACAGTGGCAGAAATACTCTGTGGTATTGAGCAAGTCAAGATTAAACATAATAGATCATGATGTCAGGTGAACATAGCACACAAAGGAGCAGGTTTGGGCAGTTAGATCCAATGATGTGATGACTGTAGGCCACAACTTGTTAGTGGCTGCACACTGTCTGAAATGCTCCGGATGTGGAAGGCCTTTACAATTTAGACCTTAGAGATACAACGTGGAAATAGACCATTCGGCCCACTAAGTCCGCACACTATCCCACACTTATTTACAATTTTACCGAAGCCAATTAACCTACAAACCTGTACGTTTTTGGAGTGTGGGAGGAAACCAGAGCACCCGGAGAAAACCCACGCAGTCACAGGGAGAACGTACAAACTCAGTATAGACAGCACCCGTGGTCAGGATCGAACCTGGGTCTCTGGCATTGTAAGGCAGCAACTCTACCGCTGTGCCACCCCTGTGCTAGCCTGTGTGCTGAATTGGAGCTGAATGGTGGCCGAATGTCCACAGGCCTGCCGAACACTGGCCCACAGAGTGCCCATGAAAACATTGGCAGCTGACAAAGTCCACTGTCCAGCTTCTCTGACTCTGAAAATCGCTCAGTCCTAAATTATTCGGCTGAGCAAGAGATACTTAAAATCATTAAAAATTATGACAAATTTTAAATTGTTAATTGTAAAAAAAAGCTGAGAAAACAGCAAACTAAGAACATTTGTATTGGCTGAGTTACAGAACATGGCCACGGAGGTCATGTTGGATCTGCATTGAGCCTCGGTTAGAGTACTGTGTATGAAGAAGGGTCCTGACCTGAAACGTCACCTATCCATGTTCTCCACAGATGCTGCCTGACCCACTGAGTTACTCCAGCACTCTGCGAAACGTCACCTATCCATGTTCTCCACAGATACTGCCTGACCCACTGAGTTACTCCAGCACTCTGCGAAACGTCACCTATCCATGTTCTCCACAGATACTGCCTGACCCGCTGAGTTACTCCAGCACTCTGCGAAACGTCACCTATCCATGTTCTCCACAGATGCTGCCTGACCCACTGAGTTACTCCAGCATGTCGTCACATAGAGTACCGTGTATAGTTTTCATCACCACTCCATGGGATAGTTGTCCGGACTGTATAGAACATGCGGAGGAGTTACTAGTGTTGGGACATTAATGACTCTGTGGTAGACACCAAACGCTGGAGTTTGTTCGCTCGTGTGTTAGACGACGTGTAGCTCGCTGTTGGCTTCTGTCATCGTCCAACATGTTGACAGAATTGGTCGCCGGACGCGTCACAGAGTGCATCATGTCGTCGTTTCCAGGGATCGCCACGAGGAGGCTTCTATCATGATCAATGCTGTAACTCAGCGGGACAGGCAGCATCTCTGGAGAGAAGGAATGGGTGACGTTTCGGGTCCAGACCCTTCTACAGTCTGTGACTCTGTGGGCTTTGGACAAGGGAAAGTGAAGGGAGTTTAATTAGAGGGATGTACAATTATCAGAGGCTTCAACAAGAAAGCATGAGGGACCTCGTTCACAGCGTGCTGGTGAGTATATTTGTGTACGTTTATTTATTGAGCATAAATCCATCTTTTAGTCATACAGTATGGAAACAGGCCCTTCGGCCAAAACTTGCCCATGTTGACCAACATGCCCCCATCTACACTAGTCCTACATGCCCATAATCCCTCTAAACCTATCCCATCCACTTATTTACCTGTTTAAATGTTTCCCAAACGTTGTGATAGTTCCTGCCTCAACTACCTCTGACAGCTGGTTCAATACAACAAATTGCCCCCCCCCTCCACCCCTCCACCCCTCCACCCCTCCACCCCTCCACCCCCCCTCCACCCCCCTCCACCTCCACCCCCTTACTTTAAACCTTCATCCTCTGGTTCTGAATGGTAGAAAAATGGAAATGTGTTGCAACAATAATTCACTCAATGAGGGGTGGATGTATGAACCTCATTCCTTGAAAGGATGGTGGAACCAAACCACTTTACTGGCATTTTGTAAAGTACCTGGATGGCCGGTTTAACAACTATATGTTGCTGTGTTGGGAAGTGGACTAAGCCTGGCCTCCCATACGCTACAACTTCTGTTGAACTTTCCATCCCAATTTCTGTTCTTCTCTCCAGAACCCTACAATCCGTCTATGGCTCTCGCTTCTGGGGCTGCCCAGACTTGGGACCAAGAGGTGTTTCTCCACCAACAGTTTCCATCACTTTGGAAAGCTGACTACCCTGGCCAAGGAGACGAGGAAACACTTTTTCTCACATGGAGACGAGGAAACACTTTTTCTCACAGAGAGTGGTGAGTCTGTGGAATTCTCTGCCTCAGAGGGCGGTGGAGGCAGGTTCTCTGGATGCTTTCGAGAGATCTAGATAGGGCTCTTAAAAATAGCGGTCAGGGGATATGGGGAGGAGGCAGGAACGGGGTACTGATTGGGGATGATCAGCCATGATCACATTGAATGGCGGTGCTGGCTCGAAGGGCCGAATGGCCTACTCCTGCACCTATTGTCTATTGTCAGGGCTTCGACATTTCACAAAGTAAATGCCAAATGTTCAAAGTTTGACTTCCAGTTCAACAGGTAAATCTATACAATTTGCTTAATCCAGGATTCTACCGGGAACATGTTCTGGCTGGTGTTCATTCATTCTCTCCTTCTAATATATACAACTATATGCAAATAAGGATGAGAGCGAAACTAATGCATAGTTAAGGCCAACCAACAAAAATGATCACAGGTGTTTGTAAAGTAACTGAACAGACTTCAACAAGGTTTTTAAACATAGATATGAATATCAGCCTCGTGAAATGTAAAATATGACTAACTTTCCAGGAAAAAAAAGTCAGATTTCCCTTTGACCTTCTCAAAAGAAAATATTCTCGGTCCCACTAGAGTCATTGGCCTCTGATCCCAGGAACTATTATTGTAAATTTGTGAGGTATTGTGTCTGGCACCATTTCCTTCCTACAATGTAGTGGCCCAAGCGGAGGCCATGCCAATCTCCCTGAAGGTTCATAATGACTTCTCTGATGTGACCAGAGCAGTGATGGCCTCACTAACACGTTTCACAGCCACTCTGCAATCTCAATGGATTTTATTTGCCTCTATTTACCAGGGGCCTTTGCTCCTACACTCCCTTTAGCATGTGTAGGGAAGAACTGCAGATGCTGGTTTAAATCGAAGAAAGACACAAAATGCTGGAGTAACTCAGCGAGACAGGCAGCATCACTGGAGAGGAGGCGTGGGTGACGTTTCGGATCGAGACTTCTTCAGTCTGGATTTCAGTCCTTTATTCCATGTTGTCTTTTCCCATTCTTCCTGCAGAAATGCAGCACCTCCCACTTCTCAAACTAAACTTCATCTGCCTGTTTAACCAGTCCCTTGATACCATGTGACAATGTATCAGTATTTTATTTGTATCTCATAATAAAGTTTTGCCGAGTTTTGTGTCAGCTGCAATTTGCAAAATGTGGTTTGCATCACATGTCAAGGTCATCAACGTAGAGTTATTGCTAAGTAAGAATGTGAAGTAAGAATTTCATTGTTCCGTTCGGGACAGGTGACATAAAACACTCGTGACTCTTGACTTGACTCTTATATTTAAAAGAAACGCCCTGGAACTGATCCCTGTAGAATTATTCACCTTCCTCATGAGAGGAATAGATCGAGCAGGTGCCCAGAGTAGGCATATCAAAGACCAGAGGACATAGGTTTTAATAGGAATCTGAGGGGTAACCTTTTCACACAAAGGGTGGTGGGTGTATGGAAGAAGCTGACAGAGGAGGTAATTGAGGCTGGGACTATCCCAACGTTTAAGAAACATTTATACAGGTACATGGATAGGATAACATTACCTCATCAAAACATTCCATACAATTGATTAAACATAGTTTTTCCATAACAAATCTACCTTGGCTTATTTTTTTTCATTTTCTTCCTGGTTACTATTCACTCTGTCCTGAATCGATGTTATGAAATGCTTTCCCCGTCCCTGAGTTTAAACAGACTGGCTGTGTTACTGTGCTAATCCTTGGTGCTTTGTGTTTGAACAAGGGAATAAGATTCACCATGTAGAACAAGGAACTGCAGATGCTGGTTTATACAAAAGGACACAAAGTACTGGAGTAACTCAATGGGCCAGGCAGCATCTCTGAAGAACATGGATAGGTGATTTTTTTGGGACGCCATTTTTTTAAAATGGCGTAGACTTGATGGGCCGAATGGCCTAATTCTATTCCTATCACTTATGATGTTATGAGTTTCAGGTGTTTAATAGCCTGATGGTTGTTGGGAAGAAGCTGCTCCTGAACCTGGACATTACAATTTTCAGACTCTTGCACCTTCTTCCTGATGGCAGGAGTGAAATGTGAGTGTGGTCAGGGTGGTTTAGGTCTCTGACCATGCTGGCTGCTGTTTTGAAGCAGCAACTGCTGTAGATGCCTTGGATGGTGGGGAGGTCAGCAACCGTGATGGACCAGGCTGTTTACAATCCTCCTCGTCCCCACCCAGAACCAGAACAGTTAGGTGACGTTTTGGGTCGAGACCCTGATTACTAATGCCAGGCTGAGCAGTCTAATGTGTTGCATTGATTTGAGCAGCTGTTTTCTGGGAATCCTGGGCTAATGTTCATTGTTTTGGGATATATATAGTTGGCCATTTTGGACTGAGATGAGAAGAAATACTTTTTCCCAAGACTAGAGGGCACTATGGTGTGAGAGGGGAAAGTTTAAATGAGATGTACGGGGCAAGTTTTTCTTACACAGAGTGGTGGTGGAGACAGATACCATGGTGGTGTTTAAGAGGCTTTTAGACGGACGTGTGGGGAGGGCGGCTACAAGAGGGGTATGGATCACATACAGATGAAATCAGTTTAACTTGGCATCATGTTTGGCACAGACATTGTGGGCCGAAGGGCCTGTTCCTGTGCTGTACTGTTCTATGTTCTAATTGATTGACGTGGTTGTGGGTATGTGGCATTGTGAGCACTCAAGAGCTGTATCTGCTCAGCCAGAGACAACCTGAAGGAAAGGTTTGAACGGCAGAATCAGGAACTACTGCTCAGCTGCACATTAGCAGAGTGGACTTGCGAGAATGTGGCTTATATTTCCCAGTATTTCTCTCAATAATTACCCGAGTTTTTGAAAATTGCACCAAATGCTTTTCCCATGAGAGGTGAAGACCTGGCAGTCAATAACAAACGTGATCCCCGTCTGTGACCTTTCCTGACAAATCATAAACAGAAACTGGGTGTGTGCTTGTCTTGGATAAAAGGCTTCATGCTGCATTCAAGAATGTTTTGCAATTTGTGGTCAGTCATACACATAGTATATACTGGCACCGAGGACTGGAGTGTGCTTTGTATTCTGATGAATGTGGTTCCTCACTCACCCAGTAGTTCCTGAGGCAGAGGGAGCAATCTCAAAAACATTTAGACTCCCACCAGCGAATGTTGTGTTGAGATTCGTGACGCAGGGTGGAATTGGGCCCCTTGGCTCACCAAGTCTATGCCAATCATCGCTGCTAACACACTAGTGGCAATTCACAGAGGCCAGTTCACCTTTCAAACCCGCACGTCTTTGGATGTGGGAGGAAACCAGAGCACCTGGAGAAAACCCACGTGGTCACAGGGAGAACGTGGGAGCTCCACACAGACAGCACCAGAGGTCGGGATGGAACCTGGGTCTGTGGCGCTGTGAGGCAGCAACACTACCCGCTGCGCCACTCTAGCAGGTTGCCAGCTCAGTGAGTCACCTGTCAGTGCGGGGCTCTGATGTGTTCATGTTACCTTTACCCAATCACTTGGCCAGCAGCACCTCTGCCAAAACTGATTGATGAGCTGCTGAGTCATTGGGAACTGCCCAAGGGAACTAAGGCTTTTATATAAATAAAAGGTTTAAATTGAATTAATCTGAAACTAAGCTAGAGAAGCAGCACTGAAATTCAAAGAAACTTGGAACCTACTCCTGCACCTATTGTCTATTGTCATGCAAATTTTCGGGATAATTGAACGATCAAAGAATCACTCAAATCCTTCTTAAACACTTTGTCTACTCCACTGCAAAATCTCCTCAAGGTATGCCTACTTTGAAGAAGTTCTCCTCATCTCTCCGGAGACAGTTTCACAACCTTCTCTCTAACTGATCCCCCTCTGTGATTCCCCCTTCCCTCCAACCCTACGACCACATCGTTACCCAGACTCGATCACCCTTGCTGTCTCCTCCCCTTCCTACCTCTCCCTCAGCCCTCGGGCTCCTCCTCCTCCTTTTTCCTTCCTTCTCCCTGCCACCCCCTATCTGTCTGAAGAAGGGTTTCGGCCCGAAACGTTGACTGTCCCCTTCGCTCCATAGATGCTGCTGCACCCGCTGAGTTTCTCCAGCTTTTTTGTGGACCAAGAATCACTCAAGTCGTGTCTGTTTCAAGCGTCAAAGGCTGTTGTTCATGAGCAGGGGGGAGAAAGTCTCTGTTAAGCTCACACAGCCTCTCCCAACAAAGAGAACAATCTAACGTTAAACTTTACAGTTTATAACAAACCAATAATAGTAACATAACGTGTAGGAAGGAACAGCAGATGCTGGTTTAAACCAAAGGTGGACACAAAAGGCTGGAGTAACAGTGGGTCAGGCAGCATCTCTGGAGAAAAGTATAAGGTGACGATTCATGTCGATTCCATTTTTCAGACTTGTTTTGAAGAATGGTCTGGGCCTGAAACGTCACCTATTCCCTCTCTCCAGAGATGCTGCCTGACCCGCTGAGTTCCTCCAGCATTTTGTGTCTATTAATATTAACATAATAGTTGTGTCTGTCGATAATAATGGCGATCGATTGCAAACATTGTGACCATATTCACCTGTTTGGGGAAATGGTTCTCCCATCCCATGGACAGCTGATACACAGCTCCTCAGCCAGTCACTAATGTTTATCAAGACACCCTGTCCATTGTAACCAAAGATCCTACAGCGAGCAAGATAGTCCACTCGACGAAAAAGACGTACGGTCATGGGCAGATTCGTGGGTAATTTTCGGCCCCATTTCCGTAACCGGCTTCCGTCTCTGCACCAAAGATCCCGTAGCGGAGCAAAGATACTAGTGCGGAGACGGAAGCCGGTTACGGAAACATCCACATAAAAATAAAAGTTATTTGGTAAAAATCTTCTCCTCATTTTCAGAATTTTAATTTAGTAACACAAACTGCTCCCCCGCAACGTTGATTACACTGCGGGTCGGGTCGGGTCGGGTTACTGAAATGGATGAAAAAAAGGCCCACGTTCCGCTCCGTTGCGTACTACACGTCAGCCCATTGCGTTTAGCAGGAGTGGTCTATAGGATGTTTGGTTGTCACCGTGCTGGAACCATAGCCCTGTGACCTTGTGTATCCAGCATCATGTGTCAGTGCTGATAAGGGAGGCCAGGTTCATCGCTTCTGTCTGAACACAAATGGAATGTGGTTGCGCGGGTACCACAATAACTAGTTCTCCCACATGTCTATGGTGCCTTTGCCCTGATCACTTCTAACAAGGTCAATTGTCCCTCATCATAAATGGAAGAGGGTGAAATCCTCCTAAAGTGTATAAATGTGGAGAGCTGGAGAGAAGTGAGGCAGGTCCATCAGTTAGTTGTTCAAGAAGGAACTGCAGATGCTGGAAAATCGAAGGTAGACAAAATTGCTGGAGAAACTCAGCGGGTGCGGCAGCATCTATGGAGCGAAGGAAATAGGCAACGTTTCGGGCCGAAACCCGAAACCCGAAACGTTGCCTATTTCCTTTGGGTTTCGTCCCGAAACGTTGCCTATTTCCTTCGCTCCATAGATGCTGCCGCACCCGCTGAGTTTCTCCAGCAATTTGGTCTACCCATGAGTTAGTTAGTGTCACATGTGGACAGTGGGCCAGGAGGCTCATCATAGGTACAGAGTGGGGAGAGGGGGGGGGCAGGAAATGAGGCTGGAAAAGAAACACTGAGCTAAGACAACGAAACTGAACGAGGGAGCGAGAAACAGAGAAAATGGGCAGGGGAACGAGAGGCCCAGAGGTGGATAGAAGAAGTGAAACCGAGACCGAGAGAGAAGGGAGAAATGACGGAACAGGAAGAACTAAATTTGACAACAAGAGAATTCTGTGAAGTTTGGTGCAGACAGATGAAAGACAAAGGCATTGTGCTGTGTGTTCCTGCACCAGCTCCGAGCCATTACACAGCGGGAAAGAGGCCAGGATGTCTGTCATCTCCTTGGGACATCACATTTCCAGTAGATCGCCCCTCACTCTTCTCAACTGCAAAGAATACCAATCAAATGTTGTTTAGTATCTCGTGATAAGATAGTGTCTTATCTGTAAATGGACCAGTCACTGTCTTTTGCTACTATGTCCTTTCCTGGATAAGGGGCCAGAATTGCAAGCACCATTCCAGGTGTGGGTAGACAAAAATGCTGGAGAAACTCAGCAGGTGAGGCAGCATCTATGGAGTGAAGGAATAGGTGATGTTTTAGGTTGAGACCCTCTCCCTGCCCCCTCTCTCTGCCCCTCTCTCTGCCCCTCTCTTGGCCCCCTCTCTCTGTCCCTCTCTCTGCCCCCTCTCTGCCCCCTCTCTGCCCCCTCTCTCTGCCCCCCTCTCTGTGCCTCTCTCTGCCCCTCTCTCCGCCCCTCTCTCCGCCCCTCTCTTGAAGTCCCTCTCTGCCCCTCTCTCTGCCCCTCTCTCCGCCCCTCTCTTGAAGTCTCTCTCTGTGCCCCTCTCTGCCCCTCTGTGCCGCTCTCCGCCCCTCTCTCTGCCCCTCTCTCTGCCCCTCTCTCCGCCCCTCTCTTGAAGTCTCTCTCTGTGCCTCTCTCTGACCCTCTCTCTGTGCCTCTCTCTGCCTCTCTCTCTGCCCCCTCTCTGTGCCTCTCTCCGCCCTCTCTTGAAGTCTCTCTCCTTTGTTTGTTTGTGTACATTTTCTATCGACATTAACCTGAATTTTTGTGTTATCTGGTTCTTCCACACCCTTGCTCATTAGTCGGAGAATCACGAATGAGGGGGCTATAGGGGCGACACGGTGGGACAGCGGTAGAGTTGATGCCTTACAGCGCCAGAGACCCAGGCGTGATCCTGACTACAGGATCTGTCTGTACGGAGTTTCACGTTCTCCCTGTGACCGCGCGGGTTTCCTCCCACATTCCAAAGACGTGCAGGTTTTTGTGTTCATTGGTTTCTGTAAAACTGTGAGGGGCCCCTCATGTTTAGCAGAGTGTTAGTGTGCGGGGATCACTGGTCGGTGCGGACTGCAGGGCCTGTTTCCATGCTGTGTCTCTAAAGTTTCAGGGTAAGGGGCCAAACATTGAATATTCTAGAATAATCACGTTCAACTTCTATGCCCCAGGGAATTGTGGAAGCCAGCTGATTAGGAATATTGTATGTGGAGACCATTTATATGCAAGAGCAGGGAGTTGAGGGCTAAGGGGAACCGGCATGGAGAGGTACGTGGGTATCCTGTTGAACGGCCGGGCTGGATTGAAGGGACAACGAGCCATGCCCTCTGTTCCCGGTTACTTGTGTGATGGAATCTCCACCTTGTCTGCCAAGCGACCCACTGATTGACCAAGTGTGTGTGGAAGGTGCCAGCAACTCCATCTACTGTTCACTTCTCTCACTGCGC
This sequence comes from Amblyraja radiata, assembly GCF_010909765.2. Lineage (NCBI taxonomy): Eukaryota > Metazoa > Chordata > Chondrichthyes > Rajiformes > Rajidae > Amblyraja > Amblyraja radiata. Next base: position 1,126,620 of record NC_045988.1, read on the forward strand.
CAGTGACATCTCCTTTAAAGGTACACAAAAATGCTGGAGAAACTCAGCGGGTGCAGCAGCATCTATGGAGCGAAGGAAATAGGTGACGTTTCGGCCGAGACCCTTCTTCAGACCAAAGATTTTATATCACACACACAAACTGTTGCCCCGCAACATTGCGAGTCGGGTCGGGTCAGGTAGGCCCCGGTTACTAAAATGGGCGGGGAAAAATGCCCAGGATCCCCTCCATAGCGTACTACACGTCAGCCCATTGTATTTCGCAGGAGTGGCCTATCTTGCTCTGCTCTAAGATCTTTGCTTCAGACTGATGGGGGGGGTGGGGGGGAGAAGGAAGGAAAAAGGGAGGAGGAGGAGCCCGAGGGCGGGGGGATGGGAGGAGACAGCTCGAGGGTTAAGGAAGGGGAGGAGACAGCAAGGGCTAGCAAAATTGGGAGAATTCAATGTTCATGCCATCCGGACGCAAGCAACCCAGGCGGAATATGAGGTGCTGTTCCTCCAATTTCAGGTGTTTCCTTTAAACATTGCCTCTCTCGTCTCCTGTCACCATCAGAGAGATCACCAGGCATTCTCATCCTACCGTGGGAAAGTCGACCCCAGGAGAGGGCGTGGAGTGAATGGGGACAGGAAGTTGTGGTAGGGTGGCGGTGGAGGGGCAGGGGGGCGGTGGAGGGGCAGGGTAGAGGGGCGGGGGGGGGATGAATGGGATTCAGCCAGGGGCTGTGGACGGGCCACAAATGGTAGCGAGGGGGGCCGGAGAATCCAATGTTCAAGGATGTGGGAGGAACTGAGTTGAGACTTGCAGACTGTCTTTAATCAGACTTTACAGGCACTAAAAGTTATTCCCTTTGCCCTGTAACTGTACACTGTGGACGACTTGATTATAATGGTATATCGTTTTTCTAGTGACTGGATAGCTGGCAACAAACATGCTTTTCCCCGCACCTTGTGCAGGTGACACGAACCTAAACTAAACTAAACTCATTGTGATTGTGGGTTGAGCCAAGGCTAGCACTCTCACTCCTCTCCTCCCTCACTCCTCCTCTCTCGGGTGGTCAGTGCAACTCACATTGGGTGAGTCAAACTGGGTCTCGACCCGAAACGTCACCCATTCCTTCTCTCCAGAGATGACGCCCGTCCCGCTGAGTTACTCCAGCACTTTGTGTCTATCTTTGGTGTAAGCCAGCATCTGCAGTTCCTTCCTACACACTGTGTCTGTTCCTCCATCACTCCAGGCCTGGGTCAGCTCTGGCATTCTCTCCATACCATGTCTCAACCAACCAGACCTCTCTTAGTCGTGCATGCCCGAAGATTCCCCGGTGAATGCCGCTGTTGGTCTACAACCCCCACAGCCCACATCAGCAGGGACTGGCCAATACCTTCATCTACAGCCTGCTACACATTTTTTCCCATATTCACGCACAGAATCAGTTGATTTCAGCGCATCAGGTCTATCCCACTCACAGAGCATCACCACCACCATATTCCCTGAAACCTGTTCTTCCCACATTCCAATCAACGGCCCATGGACCCACACCACATCCACACGACAGGGGAATTCACAGTCTCCAGTTAACCCACTGAACCACACGTCTTTGGAAGGACCTGGGGAAAACCCACGTTCCTTCTCAGAGTCCCCAATGGCCAAGGGTTGCTTCTCCTGCAGCTGTGCCGTGGCTGATGTGGTCAGTGTGGGGATTGCTGGGGAATGGTCATTTGCACTGGACCTCCATGCGTGGACATCAGAGAGGTTCTCACTCACTAACTAGATGCACCTTCTCTGGGGGAGGGGTTGTGGGGGGGGGGGGGGGGGGTTCCCATCATCAGTTCAGTTTATTGTCACGTGTACCGAGGTACAGTGGAAAGCTTTTTGTTGCGTGCTAACCAGTCAGCAGAAAGACAATACAGGCAGTGGGGACATTTCAATTTGCTTAAGGAATCTTTGAGAGAATCCTTAATGCTTCCTTTGTGTCCCTGGGGATCCCTCCTTGTGGTGGGGCTGTGAACTGAGTGCCTGTGTTGGGAAGCCATTGTGAATGTGCAGCATGTGAATGGTGGAGGCAGCCGTTAGCTGGACGATCGTGTGTTATTCTAGCCTGGCTGCTGGAGCTGCTCGTCTGATGAAGGTCTCTCAATAGGAGCAGGAGTCGGCCATCGGCCCTTCGAGCCAGCACCGCCATTCAATATGATCATGGCTGATCGTCCCCAATCAATAACCCGTGCCTGCCTTCTCCCCATATCCCTTGACTCCACTAGCCCCTAGAGCTCCATCTAACTCCCTCCTAAATCCATCCAGTGATTTGGCCTCCACTGCCTTCAGTGGCAGGGAATTCCACAAATTCACAACTCTCTGGGTTAAAAAAAAATTTCTCACCTCAGTCTTAAATGGCCTCCCCTTTATTCTAAGACTGTGGCCCCTGGTTCTGGACTCGCCCAACATTGGGAACATTTTTTCTCCTTGGGAACGTTATATGGAGACTGGGTTAGTGCTGACCACAAGCTTGCCTGTGTAGACATAAAGAACTGCAGACGCTGGTTTACGGACAAGGAAACAAAGTGCTGGAGTAACTCAGCAGGTCAGGCAGTATCTGGCGGGAACATGGATAGTTGCTGTTTGGGTGGGGACATTCTTCAGACTGTTTGTAGGAGGTGGGGAGGGGGGGGGGGGGGGGAAGGAAAGCTCGGAGAGGGAAGGGGCACGACAGAGCATGGTGGGTTATATGTGGGGGGGGGGGGTGATGGGCAGATGGTGTAAACAAAGATTAGAAAAGGTGTGAGATGAACAGATTGTACAAAACATATATTCTCCACAAGGTGGACAACAGTGGGATTCACCGTTGCTTCCAGTTCACCTGTAACGCTGCAGCAGCAGCAAGAACGTGGTTTTTCAGGTTTATACGACAGGTGAACACTTGTGATTCTTGCCAGCACTGACGTTGCTCATCTGAGAAGAAGAACAGGCAAAGATGATAACCTCAAACAAAGGTGTGGCAAGAGGCTGGTTACAACCAACAAGACGTACAAATCCTCTCCTGCTTCAATCCCCCAGAGCTGTAACACCTGCCTGAACCAACCCCTGGGAGATATTCTGGCAACAAAAATCCCACTGGTTTATTCAGGTACATATTCAGCAAGTATATTCCAATGTTTAATTGTGTTACTCTATATCTACATTTTTAATTTGTTTAGAGCAGTCCCCCTCTGGTTCACATTTAATAATTAAAAATAAAATTTAATTTCACTCGCAGCATGTGGAAGATGCAAACTAGAGTGTGAACTTTAGCACTGATGATGCAGTGATCATAGGTCACAGAAGGTCTCGAGTATTTTGCCCACTCTGTCCAGGATGAGATGTATAAACTGTGGAGGTCCAGCCGTAAGTGTGATGCTTCCCTGGTGCCCCAGTGCCTAGATATATGAATGGTCACCCTAGCAAGGCCCAGGAACAATGTAACAATGCAACAGCTTGACCGGCCCACCACTGCTACACCAGGTGCCTGAAGACCAGAAAGGTAGGGTTTCCCACACACACACTGCTCTTGCTCATGGAGGATGAGGTGGAGAGGAGAGGTGGGGGAAGGAGAGTGGAGAGAAATGGTGTGAAGATAAACAAGGAGAATGCATGGGGGAGGGGGAGGGGGAGGGGAGGAGATGTAGAGAGAAGGGAAGGGTAACTGGAGAGGAAGGGCAACAGAGATGTTAGGAGAAGTGAAGTGTGGAGCATGTAGCGGGGGCAGCAGGGTGATATTGGTGAAGTTATGATGCTTCACCAACTACATGTGCCCGCGCGGGCGGCTCAGCTGATGGTCCAGTTTATTTTGAGCACCACTGTGGTTGACTTGCCAGGAATCAGGACAAACCAGTTTCAGTCATAGCCCAGTTTGCTGGGAACTCTCAATCTCGACAGCAAATGCTGCGCTGGCTGCAGTCTCACGGAGAAATAATGGGTAAGCATACAGCTCTGGTTTGTTGCTTCAATGTTTAAACCGGTTTTATTCTTGTTACCCCCCCCCCCCCCCCCCATCTCCGTAGCATTGGAGGGTAAGGGAACTGTAAAGAATGAGGGATTGTGTACGCTTGTAACATGAGATGCTCTCTGCCTTTGAATATATTTATTACTTAACAACCTCTATCCTTTGTTTAAGAAGGAACTGCAGATGCTGGAAAAATCGAAGGTAGACAAAAATGCTGGAGAAGCTCAGCGGGTGAGGCAGCATCTATGGAGCGAAGGAATAGGTGACGTTTCGTGTCGAGACCCATAGATGCTGCCTCATCCGCTGAGTTCCTCCAATCTCTATCCTTTGTTTGGATTAAAAGGACAGGAACTTTTTTAACTTGGTGCCAATGTTTCTGCAATTATTATTATTGGTCAGGTGAGCAATTACCCAAGAGACTGCAAGTCTCCCTGAGACTAATGCCAGAGCTGTGTGCACGGGGCCCTGAGTGGTACATCACACTGCAGGTAATGGGTGGATGGCCCCCCATCTCCAATGCTATAGACATGGAGGGGGGCATCCATGCATCTGGGCCATGTCTAGCTGGCAGCTTTTGTGTGTGCAAAGTGGATTTGCAGGGCAATGTCCCTCAGTGCCCACCCTGAACACAATCTCTCTTCGTAGAGGGTGCTGATGGTTTATCTTAGTAAGGAATCTTAGAGCACAGCAGCTGATGTTGAATTGCAGGAAGCACAGCGGTTATTTTGTAGATGGCAGATTCACAGAGTGCAAAGTTTGTTAACCAATACAACTGAGTCCAATATTTCATTGCTCTTCCTGGTCCTAAACGTGGCCACAGATCTGAGTCGAGCTTCGCATTAATGGTTCCGCCAGATTGCTAATCACCACCTGTGAGAACATATATGTGATAGGAGCAGAATTAGGCCATTCGGCCCATCAAGTCCACCACCATTCAATCATGGCTGATCTATCTTTCCCTCTCAGCCCCATTCTTGTGCCTTTTCCCCATAACCTCTGACACCCGTACTCATCAAGAATCTGTCAATCTCTGCTTTAAAAATATCCATTGACTTGGTCTCCACAGCACTGTGTCAATGACAGACAGAATCTGGCAACAAGCACACTAGATTTTGTGCTCAAGTTTCTTAAGTTGACTGACTCCCAAGCTTTTAGTTCAAAGGCATGACCACTATCCATGCAAGCGTGGCTAGCTCCAGTGGATCGAGACCTGAACCTTACCAGAAGTACGATGAAAGCCGCAGGCTGACCACACCTCAGTGTTGACCCGAGCCTGGCTGCCACCAAAACCCACAGTAATGTGTATCTCTTCTTGTCTGTAGATCATCCGTACAGGAAACTCACAACAGTCGTTCCTTCAGGTGACGTCCTCCGACTTGTCGAAAGGCTGCTTACTCCCACGAACCACACAGAGACCGGAAATAGTAAGGAGAAATGTGCCGACATTCCATTCATTGCCGAATAAACCGAGTCTTAAATATCTAACCAATACCTGAAACTTAAAGAAAACAGAAATGCCATTTATATGCTACCTTGCGCAATCTTAGTGTGTTCCTAATGATCTCAAATGTTTTAGAGTTGGAGTGTGGGAGCAAACTGGAGCGGTCACAGTGAGAACGTACAAACTCCGTACAGACAGCACCCCTGATCAGGATCGAACCTGGGTCTCTGCCGCTGTAAAGGGCCTTATCCCACTTGGGCGTCATTGGCGTACACAGTGACGCGCGGTAACGCATGGCGCCCCAGGATTTTGTAATGCTCAAAATCTTCGCGCACCACCTGCGTGACGTATCCCTTGCGCACGCTGATGTACTGATGGCGTATGGTGATGCACTGATGGTGTACGTGTAGCGCATGGTGAAGCACGGTTACGCACGAACATTGCCTATGCTAATTTATTATGCGTCACCGTGCATCAACGTCCGTAACCATGCGCCACCCTTACGCCGTCGGCGCGCCATTGCGCGTCATTTGAGCGCCGCACCACGTGACCACCCGGGTATAAAGCGCTCATAGTTTTGAAAATTTTTCACTGGGAAAATCCTTGCCACAGAGCTCGGACCAAGTGCGAATTATATCGCAAATGGCTCCCAAAGGAAGCAGGGCCCAGAAGAGCACTTGGCGCACGGCTATTGTACTGCGAGACGACTTTTGCGCAACTGTCGCGCGTCAGTCACTGCCAGCCTGTCGCGTAAATGACGCCCAGGTGGGACAGGCCCTTAAGGCAGCAGCTCTATTGTTGCGCGCCACCATGCTGCTCACACTAACTAATCAGTACAAAACATTCTTCCACAAACCCTAACATCACCAGATATTCTACATTTCCAATAGCGTGGATTGGACGGTAAATATTTAGTGTAGACAAACTCTAATAGTTCCGGGAAGAGAGATCGCAATATATTAGTTATTATTATGATATTAATTATACCAGTTACATTCTCATTTAAATCATTACTGTGCTGAATGCTAGCTGTGAATGTAGTGGGGGTATCGTGAACCAGCCCCACACTAACACGTATGGAGAATTGTCTTCCTAGTTCAGTAGAATATGGGACTTGCTGTAAAGTGGGTTATTTTCATTTAAGAGGGAGAATGATAACTATGTGAGGGAGACAGTGAGGTAAAGCTAGGGCGATGGGCTGAGATGAGGTAGATGTGTGTACATCAGGCAGGGACTGTTCCTTGTGTCTTTGGTGTCATTTAAAAGGTCCAATCAGAAACATCAAACAAAAACAATAGTTAATGAAAAGGCAGAGTCTGTGCTGAGGGCAGTGGTGAGATGTGTTCATTCTGATAATGTTCCTCTCTCATGTTTCAGATGGCGGTGTGAATACGCGAGGGATCATCATTGCCGTCTGCCTGCTGCTGCTGACCATTGTTTCCCTGGCTGCCCTCTTCATCCTGTACCACCGACGTGGACACTCCTTTAAACGTAGACCAGCGATGTTTCTGTAACCACTGACCCCCCACCCCACTGACTGCCCCCCCCCACTGCCCCCCCCCCCCCACTGCCCCCCCCCCCCACTGCCCCCCCCCCACTGACCCCCCCCTCCATTGACCCCACTGACCCCCCCACGGCCCCCCCCCCACTGACCCCCCCTCCATTGACCCCCTCCCACTGACTCCCCCACTGACTCCCCCACTGACCCCCGTCACACGCGGCTGTGGTCACTCTTGGTGTAGGACCTCCCGGGGAACAGGCATGGGGTGAAGCAGGACCTGGCGCTGGGACCCTACACTTGGGTCATTAAACAGCCTAGCCCAGATGAGTAGGTTTTGGATATACAATGAGAAGTGAAAAATACAGTCAGATATCTCTTCTGTGAAGGTTGGGTTATGTTTCCGTGGGATACTGTGGTGTGTGCGTGCGTGCGTGCGTGCGTGCGTGCGTGCGTGTGTGTGCTGGTACCGTGCATGGGTGTCTATGTGGATGTGTCTAATATGAGACCAGCTTGTTGCTCCAATGCAAAGGCCGTTGTAATCCTTGTTCCTCCTTCTGTACGTCCACAGGACCCAAGATGAACTTCCGTCGGAATATTCTGAGGTACAGTTCACTATTGGTGTAGTTGTGGATAGTTCACTATTGGTGTAGTTGTGGATAGTTCACTATTGGTGTAGTTGTGGATAGTTCACTATTGGTGTGGGTGTGGACATAAAACAGAATGAAGTCAAAGCCTGGCCATTCTATGGAGTGCAGCATGTGCTGTTCCCTGGAAAAACCACAATGTTTAATTGTTGTTCAGTAAACCTGTTTGAGCAGAGTGAATGTGCTGCATTGCAGTTCCGCTTCACATTGCAGGTCTGAAGAATCTTGCACTAAACGCAGCTCTTCTCCTTAATCCATTGTAACACACATGGTGCCTGCACAATACACCCACCAGCCTTTGTGTAAAACAAGTTGCCCCTCGGGTTCCTAGTAAATATCCCCCCCCCCCCCTCACCTTGACTTGTGGAAGTGGCAATGTACTAACTGCTGCCTGGGTTATTTTTACAGGGAGCTGAACGCCATCCAGCTGGAGTTTCATCCCCCGTTCACTGTCAGTGGGATGATGAACAGTGTGGGGAATCGCAGCTCAGACCACCAGTTCCAGTATCGCAATACGAAGGGAGGGGGTTGGGGGCACAATGGGACTGAAGAGGATGAGCCGTAATTCTCACCAAATCACAGCTCGTTTTGCAAAGAAATGCAGAGAATCAAGAATTTAAATCATAAACATTCCTCTACTGCAGTAACCACTGTGCCACCACAAGGCATGGTGTATTTGGTGCCCTTTAATGTTTATTTGTTGTATGTTTATTTGCTGTTTTTTCCCAGACATATTAAACCCCTTATTTGGTTGTAGCAGAACATTGGCAATAACAGGCACCACCCCCTCCTCCCTCTCAACTGCCCCCCAACCCACCCCCTCTCCCCCTGTCCGCCCAGTGTGGTTCACTATAGCAAGGGTTTCTGTAATTCATGCTCCAACTTGACACCATTCAGATAATAATCTGCCTTCCTGTTCTTGCCACCAAAGTGGATAACCTCACATTTATCCACATTAAACTGCATCTGCCCACTCACCCAACCTGTCCAAGTCACCCTGCATCCTCATAGCATTGAGGATGCAGGATGACTTGAACATTCCCGTGAATACAAGCCCAGTCGACCCATTCTTTCATCATATGTCAGTCCAGCCATCCCGGGAATGAACCTGTTGAACCTACGCTGCACTCCCTCAATAGCTGCTCGGCTGTGTGTACGGAGTGTCCATGTGAGTTGTGCATAACCCAGAGTGGAGCCGTAAGCTTCTGCCATTCATTCTGCACTTTGTACAAGTTCAAGAGGTTCCAGAGTTCCTGCTCATTCATAATTAGTCAGTTCACAGCTTTGGTTTTTGTGAGTCTGGCTTGTCCCACTCTCTGTATACGGTCAGTGACGGGGCGAAGACGTTGCCATCAACGCCTGCCCACGAGGACGCGAACCAGCCTTGCCTCCATAATGGCATCTGTTTGGAGGCCAAGACTACTTGAGACTAGGCGTCTCCTCCAGACTGGCCCAGCTGGACAACAGAGAGAGACTGCTTTATCTGTACCAGCCTTTGGCTAGGAGTTTATACTGAGGCCCCACCTTTCCTCTTGGGGAGAAATAAAATATCCCAGAGTAAGTTTTAAGAGGACAATGAAGATGGATAATTCTGGCCAATATTTATCCATATATTAATAATAATAATAATAATACACTATTACAGAAACAGATCTGGTAAAGTGCTGATCTGGGCTTACTTGGCACAAAATGACTCCTGCATTTCCCCCAACAGTGACCACTCTAGTTGCTGCAAGCTCATAAAAGGAGTGAGTGAGTTATCTTTGACATTGGTGTAATGGGTCTTCTTGATATCTTTCTCCACCTCAGAGTTTTGTGAGAAACATTCGGCAGGTAGTTTACATTTTTCCCATTTCTGAGATTTATTTGCCAGTGCAAATGTTTTTAATTCAATATTTTTGTAATCATTTGAACATGAGAAGAAAAAGACTGATGCCTTGCATTTGTACTAGCACTGAGCTACATCTCACTAGCAAGTAGCTTGCATCTAGTTGTGATTTTGGAATATAACTATTGGTATAACGTTAGTACCTCCACCAATGTAAAGCACTTTGGTCAACGGGAGTTGTTTTTTAAATGTGCTATAGAAATAAAAGTGACGACTTGACTATAAATGTAGAAATGTTCTGGTGTGAACTTGTGTTCTGGTGTGAACTTGTGTTCTGGTGTGAACTTGTGTTCTGGTGTGAACTTGTGTTCTGGTGTGAACTTGTGTTCTGGTGTGAACTTGTGTTCTGGTGTGAACTTGTGTTCTGGTGTGAACTTGTGTTCTGGTGTGAACTTGTGTTCTGGTGTGAACTTGTGTTCTGGTGTGAACTTGTGTTCTGGTGTGAACTTGTGTTCTGGTGTGAACTTGTGTTCTGGTGTGCACCAATTTGTACAGATCAAGCTCCTAAGATATAATGCCCAGTTAATTGTTTTACTATAAAAAGGCACAAAGTGCTGGAGTAACTCAGCGGGTCAGGCAGCATCTGTGGAGTATGTGGATAGGTGATGTTTGGGGTCAGGACCCTTCTTCAGATGTTGGTTAGGGATAAATATCAGCCAGGGTATCAGGGCAAGAAGTACTCAGATCGAGGAGATCTACTAGTCTACCTGAGAGAACAGGTCCCCCTAGGGTGCTGTCTATTCCAGGATTCAGCACCTTCATGTCAGAGAGAACATCAGGTTATATGTTCACGCCTCAGCAGTGGGTCCTAAACATTCTGACCCTGTGGTGGCAATGCTGATTGTGATGCTCGTGTCTAGAATTGAATGAAGATTTTAATTTGTGCCCTTGTGAATAGCTTGAGCTGCCTTCAGCTTTGTGGAAATCATTATTTATCAAGGTGCTTCTAGAAATAAACCAAATTACAATGGGTGGGTGAAATGAAGTTTTTTTTAATAAATAGTTAATTATAAAACGCACGGTAATCACTTTCAGAATGTTGAATATGAAGATCTTTTGCTTAAAGTTCATTATCCATTAACACGACGTCACCTAAAGTGAGAAATGTGTTTGTAAAGTCTTGTGCCACAATGATGCTCGATATTGAGATGGTGCAGGATGGGGAGTCTGGGGTAGGCTCTGCCATGACACTGCTCATTGCTGCTACTGAGTCATCGTTAACCCTGGGCGTCTGCCTCTGATAGCCCAAGTCAGCCGTGCCCGCAGAGCATTCGCCTAGGTCCGGGCTTGCAGCCGGGATGTGTACCGAGCAGACATTGCCGGGCTGGGAACTGGTCTGTCCACACTCACAGTCAGTGCTCTGGACACTACTGGAGTTGGTGTTCTGGGCACCACTGGAGTCTGGCGTTTGCTGCCTGTAGAGATTCATAACCTCACCAATCAACACTATCCGCCCGGGCGAGTGGCTGCCAATATCGATCCCACTGTCCACGGAGGATGCCTCCCTCATCTTCTGCTCCGTCCATGGGTCATCCTGGTCCAGAATCTTGGTGACAGGGTGATGAGCACCGTCAGCAAACACCTTCTGTACCACCACATCCTCTATTAAACTCATGTAGTCCATTTTGCTCAAAAACTTCCTGTTCTTTCCAAAGGTTTCCTGTGAGAGGAAATAACAGTTTAATTGTGAATGCAATTTGCTAAGTAATGCAACAGAGAGCACAAGTTGGGAAATCTGCTGAAGCACAATGAGCGAAGCCAAAGCCTGTTTCAGCCCGGCTTCGAGCCGATCCTGAGGTGCCAGGTATAGACCATGCACATCCACCAGCAGGTCTGAATGCAGCCTAAACCTCATTCACCAATGTGATTCCATATGAACATTCAAGGTAAAGAGTGCTGTGTACCGGAGTAGATGGGGCATGTCTAGTATAGATGGGGCATTAGTGTAGATGGGACATGTCTAGTGTAGACGGGCCATTAGTGTAGATGGGACATTAGTGTAGATGGGACATGTCTAGTGTAGATTGGGCATGTCTAGTGTAGATGGGGCATTAGTGTAAATGGGGCATTAGTGTAGATGGGACATGTCTAGTGTAGATGGGGCATGTCTAGTGTAGATGGGGCATTAGTGTAGATGGGGCATGCCTAGTGTAGATGGGGCATTAGTGTAGATGGAGCATGCCTAGTGTAGATGGGGCATTAGTGTAGATGGAGCAATAGTGTAGATGGGGCATGTCTAGTGTAGATGGGGCATGTCTAGTGTAGATGGGGCATTAGTGTAGATGGGGCATGTCTAGTGTAGATGGGCATGTCTAGTGTAGATGGGGCATTAGTGTAGATGGGGCATGTCTAGTGTAGATGGGGCATTAGTGTAGATGGAGCAATAGTGTAGATGGGGCATGTCTAGTGTAGATGGGGCATGTTGGTCGGCATGGGCAAGTTGGGCACTGTGGGTTAGAAGCTCAACCAGCTGAGCCACTGCCTGTACCGGCTTCCTTTACTACACCACAAGGAAGTCCAATCCAAGGGGGTAGCTCCAAGCTGTAGTTACTCATAAACCCTGCGTAGATTATAACGACGCGTTTCCTTCTATGACAGACTCACGTGACCCAGTTACGTTTGTACGATTCTATTGCTTCATAGGAGTTTCTAAGCATAGCTTATTTTTCCCCCAGATGTACATGTCTCAAAGGGAAGTAGAAACTAACATTGCTGGTCTTGCCCCTGTTGCCCTAATGCCGTGTATGATTAATACCCGGGTGAATAATAAACTCACACTCATCCAGATTATTAATCATCAATGTTACCATACTGAGCTGGCAAACCAGGCGTGAGGATTAACACAGTGACATTACTATCTGGTAAACGCATACGGGGACATTCTGAAAGGGATGTGGAAACTGCTTGTGTAGCTGTAAGCGGCTCTTTATTTTTAATATATACAAAAAAACAGCGGTCCCCGCACATTAACATTATCCTGTAACAATTGTTCCCAGTGTGTGCAGGATAGTGTTAGTGTGCGGAGATCGCTGGTCAGTGCAGACTTGGTGGGCCGAAGGGCCTGTTTCCATGCTGTATCTCTAAACTAAACTAAGCTGAATTCTGCTAGTTTTCACGATCTAGTTCAGTAACGCTGATGGAAATACAGGGGGCACTAGTCAGTCAGAGGAGCAGGAGGGCGGGCAGGTTTGGGGTGTGGAGGATAGCCAACTATAGGATTGGCGTGGAGTCAGGGTAGAGTTATGCCACTGGGCTCACTCTGGAGGTGAGAGATTAGATCAGAGTCCTTGGCAGTAATTCACTTGAATATAATGGTTTGCAAAACTGTCAGTGAGTGAGAGAAGAACTTACTAGGACAGCTGGAGTCATTCTTCGTTCCTTCAAATAATACCGGCAGAACATCGCCAGGCAGAAGCAGAGAACAAACAGTGTGATGGTAGCACCAATTACTCCAACGACAGTGTTGATCAAAGTCTCCAAATCTGTAAAATCAAAGGCCACTAATTATCAGTAGGAATAACAGCATAATAAAAACTTAATTCAGGCCCTTGAGATTCATCTGCAATTCAATCAGATCAACGTCGATCCAAATCTTATCTCCATTTGCCTGGGTACTTTTGTTCTTTGTGGATAACAATCTATCACCCTCCGACATCCCACCCATCTCTGTTCCAAACTACCCTGTTATAACCTGTTCACAATCCCTAAACCAGCCCGATAGTTCCACATATTTCAGGCCATGTCAACCCAGTCTATGCTTCTTACTCCAAGATCTTTATTACAAGGGGGGTTTTACAGGGACGTGGACTTAGCATTTATTGTTTTGTTTATGAAGTCAACGTGAAAATATATGTTGCCCCAGAAATGATTATGGATCAAAGTGCTGCCAAATACATCACCCTGTTCTATAATGAGAAGTGTTTTATCTTATAATTAAGCAAGATGTGTTATCTAGTGCCTTTCATGCCACTGTTGTCTTTATCCAACAGATTCCTACTCAGCTTGGCTTCCTGTTAAATTGTAAATAAATGCAATGGCAAAGTAGGCACTGTGATAAAGGGATTGACTTCAAACAGGAAGTGTTACTAACTGCGTCACATTTAAATACTTCACAAATTCACATCCCCTTTGCCTCCCAGCGTTTATACTTGGACGGGCCAAGGCGTTTTTCATTTCGCACTTTTTACATTATTTTCTTGGTCTTTCCACTGGGATAAGATCTTAAGCCCATTGTTTCCTCACAGGTTTTCTAGGAACATTAGTCGGCCAAAGAAACGAAAACTTGGAAATGTTCAGGCAGTTCCTGACAGGAATTGGTTCATTTACTGAGTTTTCAACTCGGCACGACAGACCAGAATGGAGGCAAAACCTTTCTCAACCTGTCTGGACTAAATTCACTTGGCTCAGTTCTAACTGTTATGCCAGACTAATCTTGTCAAACTAAACTAACAACAGGCTCCTGAGATGTCACTAACATTTATATTAGTCAAATTCTTTGTATGTTGCAAACCATATTCGGCTAATAAATGAGTTACCATTATGCTCACGATTAATGCCGTACATTACCTGGATTAGGAGTTGGGATTTTGATACATTTCTCTTCTGTAATGTTGCTTTTCCTCGAGTCTCCGTATAAATATACTCTGACGCTGATGCAATAGATAGTCCCTGGTCGCACGGTAGTTTTGACCGGTGCTCCCGAACTGTGAAATTTCTCAGACTGTTGGAACATGAGCCGGAAACACATTAGCTATGTTGAAGCTCTGTATAAATTCAATTTATTAGTATTAAAGTAGTCTAGTAGACCAAAGCCAGTGTGGGCCTAGCAATGCTCAGCAGCAAGGTCGTGCAGGTAAATGACTGTCCAACTGTGCCTTATGCCCCTGTCCCACTTAGGAAACCTGAACGGAAACCTCTGGAGACTTTGCGCCCCACCCAAGGTTTCCGTGTGGTTCCAGGAGGTTGCAGGTGGTTGCCGGAGGTTGCAGGTAGTGGAAGCAGGTAGGGAGACTGACAAAAACCTCCGGGAACCGCACGGAAACCTTGGGTGGGGCGCAAAGTCTCCAGAGGTTTCCGTTCAGGTTTCCTAAGTGGGACAGGGGCATTACACTCCTGGGATGACTCGCTCTTGAGAAACATTCATCAGGGCAACAAGCAACAGGAGGATTTTGCTCCAGCCCTGTCAGGAGTGAGTGGGGAGATGTAGGTGGCTGTTTGACTACCAGGGCAGGGATGGGGCAGCAATGTGTACATTTGTCACCAGCAACCATCCATCAAATTTATGAGAATTACCATTGTCATTACTAACCGCCGCAGAGATTGGCAGAGATCCACAAGGTCTTACCCTGTCAGTGTCATTCGCATGGACATATATGATGTACTTCAATCCCTGTGGGTACACATCCCCCATTGACCTGTTTCTCTTTGCTGTGTACAGGGTGGGCGGGAAGAGTCGGACTGTAATCACGTCATGCTCCACTTCGGTAACAAAGGATGGCAAACCCAACAAGGCTGAAAGGAAATGAAATCCACAATTAGATTTTGGTCTACATACAAAATGAAAATGAATTAACCTGTAAGTATTAATGTGCCAATGAATGAGTACGGATATGCATGGTGAATGTTTCCATAGGTGCGCATTGATGAGCAAGCCTGTCAGTGCCTGATGTCCATAGGTGAATGTGGCAGTGTTTACATCAGTGAGCCTGCATGTCAATGATTATGGACGTCAATGATGATGTCTATGTAAATATCAATGCCTATTTTGGTCTGGACGTGTCTGTGAGCGTAAATATACTTGCCATGTTTATAAGATGGAGCATGTCAGTGAGTATGAGCGACTCAGTCTCTCTACCTTCCCTTTCTGCTCAGTTCCCTCTCCCCGACTCTCAGTCTGAAGGTCTTGACCCGAAACTTCACCTATGCCTTTTCTCCAGAGATGCTGTCTGACATCAAGTAGGTCTAGCTTTCCCTCTCTTTTTCCTTTTCCCAGTTCTCTGACTAGTCTTTTCTCTCTGCACCACCCACTCCCCTGACATCAGTCTGAAGAAGGGTTTCGACCGGAAACGTCACCCATTCCTTCTCTCCAGTGATGCTGCCTGACTCGCTGAGCTACTCCAACATTTTATGACTATTTTCAGTTTAAACCAACATCTGCAGTTCCTTCCTCCACAACATGTAGGTCTTGCTGCACACATAGACCATCTGCCACAATTAACTATGTCAAGCTAGCTGGAGGCAAGAGTCGTAGCTTCTGTTAGTACCAATGCTTACAAAGCAAAAACATCAGGCAGCCTTTCGGTTTTTGGTTAACTTTTGGTTAGGATAGAGTTGATCGAGAGATTATAATCCCAGCGATCACCTTGAAAGTTAGGCAAAAGCTGTGTTCTCAACTTGTGCCGTGGATATCTACCTCAGCAGTGAATTATTTTAAAGTTTCAACTCATAACAAAGCAACTTAAAAGTTATCTTCAGTCACCAGATTTGCAGAAATATTTCAAGCTGTCATCTTTGATTAAAAACTGTTCCATATGTGTAGTGGGCACTCGAGGTGATTGATGTAACAGTCACTGTGTGTGGAGAGGTTACTTACTGGAATCGAAGGGGTTGAACCTCGTCCCTTCCCATGTGGAGCTTGTGTTGCCAATCACACTTCTGACACTGACAATGTAGGTAATGTTGACATCCCATGTCTGTTCAGTCAGGTCACAGTAGCAGTGGGGAATCCCTGTACAGTGTGACACAGGGATAGGTTCTTCATCATGTCCATACCTGGGAATCAATAACAAGACTCATCAACACATTATCAGGCAATCTAACTCTCTCAAGAAGCAACCTCATTCCGGCGTTTCGTGTGCTAACTCTGGGCATTCATATTTCAGGATGTTCGATCACACGATCTCTTGCCTACAACCACCCTCCCTGATACTTATAAAAACAGGGGAGGACTACTTGTGTCCAAACCCACCTTTATACAACCCACCTGTAAAAGCAGGGGAAATGTAAAAAGACGGTGGTGCAGCGGGTAGAGCTGCTGCCTCACAGTGCCCCAGACCCAGGTTCGATTCTGACTCTGGGTGTTGTCTGTGTGGTGTTTGGGTGAACTTTATGTGTTGGTTGTACGATCTCCACGTGACAGCATGGGTTCCTCCCACATCCCAAAGACGTGCGTGCGGGTTTGTAGTTTAATCGGTTATGTGAATTGCCCCGAGTGGATGCAAAAGTGGGAAAACAGAACTGACGTGAATGGGCGATCGATGATCGGGATGGATGGAGGGCTGAAGGGCCTGTTTCCATGCTATATCTCTCAATCAATCTACTCTTCTCCGCATTGCTGTCTATGTAAGCTTGCAGCACGCTGCTGTGTTCTCCACGTTAAACAGTAACTATATTTCAATGTGATTTGGCCATGCTGAAAGGGCATTTGAAAGGCACTAGTTTCATGAAGGTATTTTTTATATGCACTTATATACATGTGGCGCCCAAAGTTGTGTGTGTCAATCGTGATACCAGTTGTGTGTTTGCTAAGTTTGAGAAAAGTCTATTACTTTGAAATGACCTTAAACATTTCCACTCTGGGCATGCAAAACATTGTATTAATATGGTGACACAACATCACTTAGATAGACACAAAAAGCTGGAGTAACTCAGCGGGACAGGCAGCATCTCTGGAGAGAAGGAATGGGTGATATTTCGGGTCGAGACCCTTCTTCAGACACTTTGGCAGAACCATTAATTCTGTAATCTGACTAAATCAACAGCATTTTCACAGCAGGGCGCAGAGTATTATTGTCCAATTACCCTGATCCTTGCGCACTAAAGGTTAGGCTCTCCGCAGTAAAGGCGTAGTGGTGGAATGGGAAACCCCAAGTCATTGAAACGACTTGCAAATGGACTTGGTAAGAACAGGGTTTTTCACAGAAAAGGTGGATGTGTTTACATGTAATGGATGACTCAGGGCCAAACCAGGAACAAGAAGTCTGAAGAAGGATGTCGACCCGAAACATCACCTATTCCTTTTCTCCAGAGATGCTGCCTAACCTGCTAAGTTACTTCAGTTTTTTGTGTCTATATTGGGGTCTATGTTTGAAGAGCATAATCAAAGTGCATTTAAAGGCTGCTTTAGCCCTTATAATTCCAAGACATCTCACTGTACAAGTGGGCTCACCAACACCTTCTCAAGGGTTACTGGGGATTAGTGACAGAATGCTGGCTTTATTAGTGACAAGAAAAGATCCCTCTGACTTTCCTGCTGTAGTTTCTGAGGCTGGCATGTAGTGTTCTAGTTAGAGTGTTGTGTTGACACAGTTCTTCACATCACCGTTTACTTCTCAGTTTAAACCACGTTGCTGAAATAAGTGCGTAATCACACACGCAAGATTCATGATCACTATGTGCGGGTTTTAACATTCCCAACATTGCAACACAATTACATGAAACAGCGTCAGTGAAAGTCAATATTAACAAAAAAATTGATAAATCAGGAAGTTAACTGTAAAATGCTGAAATATTGAGTAAATCAAACGAACTTTTTTTATACAGGCAAGTTCTGAGTCATCATGTTAGTCCCTACATAAAGCTATTTCAGTTCTTTCACTGGCTCAGACCTCCACTGAATCTCTGCCCAAATTTGATGTGAATTGTTCGTCTGTAAATGTACAATTCCTATTACGCCCAGCTTTCGACCTGCTCCAGATTAAGCAGGATGACCCATAACTCAACTGTGGTAAATAATGAAGGGGTTGTACAATGGTCTCCAGGACAACGTTGATCAACCTGGGAAATTAACTCTGAAAGCATAAAATTAATGCTGCAAAATGTGTAATGTGACGTTTTCAATTCAAAGTTATGAGGAGAAAGAAGGAGACACAGCCTCAAGTGCTATCTAAAAAGAAATAAAAGTGTTGGAGTAACTCAGCAGGTCATGCAATATCTCTGGAGAACAGGGTCAGGTGACATTTTGGGTCGGGACCCTTCTTTAGACTGATTGTAGGGGTGGAAGAAAGCTGGAAGAGAGGTGGCACAAAACCTGCCATCTGAGGAAGGTTCCCGACCCAAAACTTTGCCTATCCATGTTCTCCACAGATGCTGCTTGACCCGCTGAGTTACTCCAGCACTCTGTGAAACGTCACCTATTCGTGTTCTCCAGAAATGCTGCCTGACCCGCTGAGTTACTCCAGCACTCTGTGAAACGTCACCTATCCATGTTCTCCACAGATGCGCCTGACCCGCTGAGTTACTCCAGCACTCTGTGAAACGTCACCTATTCGTGTTCTCCAGAGATGCTGCCTGACCCGCTGAGTTACTCCAGCACTCTGTGAAACTTTACCTATCCACGTTCTCCACAGATGCTGCCTGACCCGCTGAGTTACTCCAGCACATTTTGTCTTTTTTTTTTGTGGGAAGTGGTAGGTGGATAAGGGTAAGGGGTGTTTATGATTGGCAGATTTGGTTGGATAAAGGCCTGAGATGAAAAGACAGAGTGTGAGATAGGGCCTGTAAACTGTGTTGCGTACGGTGCCCAGGGAAGAATGTGAGGCGTGCTCCGGACACAGCTGCCTGCCACTGGCTGGAGTCCACTGAGTGCTGCTAACTATGGATGCTTGCACTGATTGGTACCCTGTCTGCATGCTCTCTGATTCCAAAAACAAATAGTTGCAGTTGAAACAACTAGAATAAGTGCTGCTTGTTGTATTACAGGCACCCCAGCCCCTGCCTGCATTACAGAGCTCACATTGCCCATGTACCCACCACTTCATGCCAATCATATGCAAGTTCAATTCAGTTCAGTTTAGTTTATTGTCACGTGTACCGAGGTACAGTAAAAAGCTTTTGTTGCGTGCTAACCAGTCAGCGGAAATACAATACAATATTACAATTGAGCCACTTACAGTGTATAGATACATGATAAGGGAATAGTGTTTAGTGCGAGGTAAAGCCAGTAACAGATTCACTGAGCTTAATGTAGTTGCTGCATTAGAACCTTCACATATCCTCAAAGATCACCATGTTGGCTATGAGACAACGAGACTCTCTTACCTGTGGTACTGCACGTCATATCGGATGTGTTGTGGACCATTCTCTGCTGGACTCCAGTGAAGGATGTTTTCAGTATTCACAGAATTAAAATGAGGATGTAAAGGGGGCTGCAGGATGATGTCAGCTGCTGCAAAGAAAGTTAAGCAATAATTCCAGTGATCAAAGCAAGTTCACTCCACAGGTTGATTGTCAATGGTGTTTCGCACAATTAGAATTCCTCTGAACGTCCGCACATTTTTTCAAATTATTTCTCTTAGGCGGGATTGAAAGTTCAAGACCCAAGAGGGGATTACAATGAGCAGAGAGCAACAGGAAACAACATACAGACAATCAGTGTGTGGAATTGTGCACAAATATATCAATGTGTTGTGCAAATAATTACATTTGGCCTTGTATGACAATAGACAATAGACAACAGGTGCAGGAGCAGGCCATTTGGCCCTTCGAGCCAGCAACGCCATTCAATGTGATCATGGCTGACACAGGTATGACACACGTCTCATATGTAATTCCTGCCATGATTTACACTAAGAAAATTCCACCGTATATGCAGTACGTTGAGATAATGTGGGCGCAATGATACCAAAGAAAGACAACCTATTACTCTACGGAGACCAGAAAACATAATTTGGCCCCACCTCGTTCACGTTGCAATTACCAAGGCACAACGAAAATCTGCAATTCAACAATAGTTTGTTCAACAAGTCTGTACAAGGCCCTTGCAACCACCCCTGGTGTGTGCGACTTAGCTGGAGGGAGATGGGGTGGGGTAGCATGACTGGAATATATCCATATGAGCTCACAGCTATAATCGTGTTAATAGTGAAGGTGGTTTTGCCCTGGCACAAATGATTGTGTGTGGTCTTTTTCAGCAGCCAGGGGACACGATGTTTGCAATACTCATTATTTATATAGAATATATAAAATTGAGAGCTCAGAAACATACCTTTGATCGTGCAATACATGCCATTGTTAATGCTCCGTCACCAGGTAACCCAATCTTTTCTATCTCATCTACTTGGCTTACCCACAAATGTACCAGCATTACATTCACTTCCGCGACCCAACACAGGCAGATGTTTAGCTCTCTAGCCACTCTGCAGGTAGAGTCGCCCATTCATGAGCAAGTAATTATGTCATTGTTGATTCCTAGAATTTCTCTGAAGTGAAAACATCTTTTCCACCTGTTTCCTGTTAAACTACATCATAATAAAATAATGTGGGGAATTCAGTTATCGAGTGAATGTGCAGACTCATTTGCCCAAGGTTGGGAAATCAAGGTACTATGACAGCATTTAAAAAACACTTATGCAGGTACATGGATAGGAGAGGTTTAGAGGGATGTGAACCCAATGCAGCAAATGGGTCTAGCTTGGATGATGCATCTTGGTCCACATGGACGTTGCGTTGAGGGGCCCATTTCCATGCTGTATTGTTCTATGAATCTAATATTACAGAACTACATAGATATAGACAATAGATGCAAGAGTAGGCCATTTGGCCCTTCGAGCTAGCACCGCCATTTAATGTGATCCTGGCTGATCATCCACAATCAGTACCACGTTCCTGCCTTCCCCCCATACCCCTTGATTCCGCTATCTTTAAAAGCTCTATCCAACTCTCTTTTGAATGTATCAACTGAATCGGCCTCCACTGCCTTCTGAGGTAGAGAATTCCACAAATTCACAACTCTCTGTGTGAAAAGGTTTTTCCTCATCTCAGTTCTCACCCTAGATCCTCTGGCCACTAGTACATCAGGGAGATTATTTGTGTCCTCCTTAGTGAAGACGGATCCAAAGTACCTGTTCAACTCGTCTGCCATTTCCTTGTTCCCCATAATAAATTCACCCGTTTCTGTCTTCAAGGGACCCACATTTCTTTTAACTAATTTTTTCCTCTTCACATACCTATCATGTGCAGATCTTTATCAGCTTTCTTCTTGTTGTGGTTTATGTGCCGCCTACCTATTGTGGCAAGTAATTCAATAACTCTGCATGTTAGTAGCTGCCTGATTGTCACGTAACCAAAACCCTATCGGGTTTACTAATAATCCCGTCTGACCTTTTGTTACTATTTACCACCAAACGCCCCTGCTTTGTGCATAGGTGAATACCAAAGATCTTCAGGGTCGGTGCAGATTAGACTGGACCCTAGCAAAATAATTGGGAAAATGGGATCTGTTGCAGCACGCTATGTTGGGATGGAAGGGAAGGCGGAGGAAGCACCATCCAGTGTTCCTGTTTCTCACGGTGATTCATGGAGTTATCTCTTATTCATGGTGTTATCTGCATTAACTGTTGGAATTTTGTGAAGGCGTAACTACAGATGGGAGAAAACCAGTAGACGTGGCGTAATTGGATTTTCGTAAAGTCTTTGGTAAAGACCCATATCAGTCTGAAGAAGTGTTTCGGCCCGAAACGTTGCCTATTTCCTTCGCTCCATAGACGCTGAGTTTCTCCAGCATTTTTGTGTGCCTTCGATTTTCCAGCATCTGCAGTTCCTTCTTAAACCCATATAAAGATAATGTGTAAAATGAGGTGCATGGAATATGGAGCGAAGACTAGTTGAGAAGAGACAGAAGAGAGAAAACAGGATTAAAGGAGTGGTCGATGAAAACTAGTAGGATCATTGCTTGGGCATTGGCAAATCATATCACACATTATGTGTAGGAAGGAACTGCAGATGCTGGTTTAAACCTAAGATAGATACAAAAAAGCTGGAGTAACTCAGCGGGACAGGCAGCATCTCTAGAGAGAAGGAATGGGTGACATGAGGGAGTGCAGGGTAGGTTCACCAGGTTCATTCCCGGGATGGCAGGACTGACCTTATATGATGAAGGAATGGGTCGACTGGGCTTGTATTCACTGGAATTTAGAAGGATGAGAGGTTATCTTATAGGAACATAACATTCTAAAAGGATTTTAAGACAGGCTGGATGCAGGAAAAAAAAGTTCCAAATGTTGGGGGAGTCCAGCATCAGGGGTCACAGTTTAGGACTGAGATGAGGAAAATCTTCCACACGCAGAGAGTTGTGAATCTGTGGAATTCTCTGCCACAGAAGGCAGTGGATGGCAATTCACTGGATGTTTTCTAGAGAGAGTTAGATTTATCTCTTAGGGCTAAAGGAATCAAGGGACATGGGGGGAAAAGCAGGAACGGGGTACTTAGATACATAGACAATAGGTGCAGGAGTAGGCCATTCGGCCCCTCGAGCCAGCATCGCCATTCAATGTGATCATGGCTGATCATCCGCAATCAGTACCCCGTTCCAGCCTTCTCCCCATATCCCCTGATTCCGCTAGCCCTAAGAGCTCGATCTAACTCTCTGTTTACGGTCTTTTAACTGTAGATGATCAGCCATGATTATATGGCTCGAAGAGCCGAGTGGCCTATTCCTCCACCTATTTTTCTATGTTTCTATGCTCCCGTAATTTAAACTCAAATACTTCCTTCAGCTAACACTGCCTTTTAAATTCAAAGTCGCCTCTAGAGACTCAGGCGCAGAGTGCAGCTAGCTAACCCGGGTGTGTAGTCGTGAGTTCAAAAATTCATAAGTGATAGGAGAAGGATTATGCCATTCGGCCCGTCAAGACTACTCCGCCATTCAATCATGGCTGATCTATCCCTCCCTCCTAACCACATTCTCCTGCCGAAGATAGACACAAAATACCGGAGTAACTCAGCGGGTCAGGCAGCATCTTTGGATAGAATGGGTGGCGTTTAGTCCGCTGAGTTACTCCAGCTTTTTGAGTCTATCTTCGGTGTAAACCAGCATCTGCAGTTCCTTCCTACACATTCTCCTGCCTTCTCCCCATAACTCCTGACACCCGTACCGTACTAATCAAGATTCCGTGAATCTCCGAGTTCGTGTGAGTTTAAAGCAACAATCGTGTCCCCCTCTCGGGTGGAGGTGACTGTGAAACCACGGCGTGGTACAGCGGCAGTGTCCTCCTCTGTGGAGTTTTTCCTTCATTAACATTAAACAAAAGACTATCGGATCAATAACAAGTTGCTTTCCCCGGAACATTGCTGCGGCACACAGGACGAAGATTGCATTTCAGGGAATACTAATTTGGCTGAATTTGTGTGGCCAAATTAAGCGACCCTACGGATAGACACAAAATGCTGGAGTAACTCAGTGGGACAGGCAGCATCTCTGGAGAGAAGTAATGGGCGACGTTTCGGGTCGAGACCCTTCTTCAGACCTCCCCTGCCTTGAAACATAGAAGATAGGTACAGGAGCAGGCCATTCGGCCCTTCGAGCCAGCACCGCCATTCAATATGACCATGGCTGGTCATCCACAATTAGTGCCCCGTTCCTGCTTTTCCCCCGATATCCCTTTAGCTGTGACCAAGTCCTAATCAGCAGGTTTAACTGCGCCCAAGAAACGCCAACTAACGCCACTCCTCAAATTCTCTCATTTCAACACGTTTCATCGCTGAGTTAATGATCGACACGACAGGATAAAATGTGACCAATAACTTCTACAGCAACTGGAAAGTTTTCGTATTTTGCCGAGTAGATCGCTTTAGTAGATGAATGAACCTACCGGCGAGAGTGATGGCCAGTGACAGGAGAGTTGAGAGTTGAGGTTCCATTGCCCTTTGCTGTTCCAGTGATTAGATAAATATCCAGAGAGCATACCCCGCCTTTAGCCCTCAGTGTACTACGCCAGCCAGTCTGGCCCCGGGGCAGGTATAAACGTGGGAGGGAAGAGGGAAGGACAATCCGCTTCCGCCTCCACAACCGCGGCCAGTAATCAGCAGTAGCGGGGAGTTTTCTTCAAACTCTCCCAGAAGCTGATGCACTGACTGAGCTCACCAGCACGGGGTGTACGGAGAGGAAGTGCTTCTTGGACCTATTCCCGGCCAGCCGGCCGGCCGGTGTAAATAGGGCGACGAAACCGAAATATGCTCTCCACGTAACACAAACCATTTTAAACTCCACATTGCCAATGTTCAAATTACAACAAAATATAAGTGTTCTGCATTTTTGAATGGAGACAGAAAAGTCGGCGAATGTTGGAATATGGCACAACAGAAAAATAAAGTGCTGGAGGAACACAGAGGGTCCGGCAGCGCCTGTGGAAATAGAGGGATAGTCGACGTTTCGGATCATCAATTATCCCATGTATTGGGAAAATGAAATCTGTATCATAATTTTTGTGAATATTGTTATGTAAATATTCATGTCAATATTCATTAATTTTCGTGAAACAATATTAAACAATTTTAAACAATTATAAACAAAGTTAAATAAAAATCCCTTTAGTTAAAAAGGGATTGGGTGCACTAGAATTACACTAGATTTAATCAGTGCCACCAGAAAAGTAAATGCTAAACGTCTACTTCTTCTTGCGTATGGCGTGCACAGCCTAAAGTTGTGTTCTATTTGATCTTATTTGATTGTGCGCGCCAGGTTGATTGCATTCGTCGAAACCAAAGATACGCTGGTATCTTTGGTCGAAACAGGGCGGACCACGTGAAGGTTGCAATCTCCCACCCCAAACGTTTACTTCTGTGCAGGATTGTTTACAAGTTTACAGGTTATATTGAAAAGCCACCGTTTTTATTACTGACCGCACTCATTAGAATTAGTGAAGAATGGTGGTGGCAGGGATATCATCCAGAGTCAACTTGTCCTTTCTCTCCAGAGATGCTGCCTGACCTGCTGAGTTACTCCAGCTTTTTTGTGTCTATCTTCGGTTTAAACCAGCATCTACAATTCCTTGTTTAAGAAGGAACTGCAGATGCTGGAAAATCGAAGGTAGACAAAAGTGCTGGAGAAACTCAGCGGGTGCAGCAGCATCTATGGAGCGAAGGAAATAGGCAACGTTTCGGCCCGAAACGTTGCCTATTTCCTTCGCTCCATAGATGCTGCTGCACCCAGCTGAGTTTCTCCAGCATTTTTGTGTACCATCTACAATTCCTTGTTTTTCATTGTCTATCTGAAGGAAGGGAAGCACCAGACTGTCCCCATTCCTCCCGCATGTCAATATTGCATCATACCGCAAACAAGAAGGCAGGTTCTCAAACTGGTCAGCACAGTGGAGCACGAGTGGTGCTGCCTCATAGCACCAGAGACCTGGGTTTGATCCCGACCTTTGGGGCTGTCTGTGTGGAACTTATGCGTTCTCCTTGTTACCACATCTACTTTCTCTGGGTGCTCTGGTTTACCCCTACATTCCAAACACGTGCAGGTTTGTAGGTTATTTTACAAAATTGTCCCTAATATGTAGGAACGTTAAATAATGTGGAACTGGTGTGAATGGGTGATTAATAGGCAATGTACCCTGGAGAATCACCTAGGATGGTACCTGGTGTAGGGATATTTCAGTTAGGAGATTCAGATTCAGATTCAGATTCAACTTTAATTGTCATTGTCAGTGTACAGTACAGAGACAACGAAATGCAGTTCGCATCTCCCTGGAAGAGCGACATAGAATATGATTTCAATAAATAAATCTTTTTACATGAGATGAAACTGGTGAGACGAGTGGAGGAGGTTGGGAGTCCATAAATCATTGGAGCTGTATTAGGCCATTCAGTCCATTGAGTCTGGTCCACCATTCACTCATAGCTGATCTTTCTTTCCCTCGCAACCCCATTCTCCTGCCTTCTCCCAAGTCAAATATATTAACATTAAACGCGGCTATTTGTCAGATACATTTGCCCATATTAAAGGGGGATAAAACTAGAATAGGTTTAGGGTAAGGAGTATGAAATTTTGAGGGTATTAGCAGAGGACCTTTTCTCCCAGAGAGTGGTGTGTAGCTGGAATGCACTGCAAACAAAGGATAGAAGCAGAGTTGGTGACAACTTTTAAGAGGTATCTGGAGCGTTTGACGGCACTGGGCCTGTACTCGCTGGAGTTTATAAGGATGGGGGGGGGGGGGGGGACCTCATTAAAACTTACCGAATAGTGAAAGGCCTGGATAGAGTGGATGTGGGGAGAATGTTTCCACTAGTGGGAGTGTCAAGGACCAGAGGACAAAGTCTCAGAATAAAAGGACGCACCTTTAGAAAGGAGATAAGGAGGAATTTATTTAGCCAGAGGATGGTGAATCTGTGGAATTCATTGCCACTGATGGCTGTGGAAACCAAGTCAATGGTTATTTTTATGCTGGAGATTGATAGATTCTCAATTAGTAGGGGGATCTGAGTTTATGGGGACAAGGCAGGAGATTGGGGTTGGGAGGGTGAGATAGATCAGCCATGATTGAACGGCGGAATAGACTGAATGGGCCGAATGGCCTAATTCCGCTTCTACACAACTTATGAACTTGAATCATCTAGACATAGAAGACTATAGGCCACTTACACAAACATTTGATTAATAGGATTTGTTTGCATAGAAATGATGGGCCAGGTGCCCGTTGCTATACTGTGTGACTCTATGATCTTGTGTAAAGGGGGAGAAGTGTTAACACATATCTATAAATTCACTTCTTGTCTCGCTTTGACATCATAACAGTTAAGGATTATTCGTGGGAAAATGTTTTGTTTCATTTTTGGTTCCTTATCCATTAACTGAACGGTGTCATGAGATTATGGGACCAGTGGCCTGTGTAAAATAGGATCATACTTGTTCATTTTACAAAGCTAAATTAAGCTGATTGCTAGTGTAGTTATTCTGTACTTTCTCAAGAAAAACAAAGGATTAAAAGTCATTGTACTACTCAGAGTAACACTGACTTGTCCCAAATTCCAGTTTCACATTTTCATATAATGTTGCTGTTTCATGTGAACTGTAGCTCAACCCAAGTTGTGGTTCTGTTCAAAAGTTCCTGCTTCCCTCCATAGCCTGGCCGTTCACTATCGCTGTAACCTCTTTTCTGCCTTAGTCCAGTTACAGTATTGTTCACTCCTCAGGGCAATTGTTCCAGCATCAGCTTACTAGGCCCTAAATCTTTCTACCTTTCCTATTTTTACATAGGTGAGAGTCTGGAATGTGCTGCCAGGGGTGGTGGCTGAAGCAGATATGTTTATGGCATTTAAAAGACTTTTGGATAGGCACATGGATGTGCAGGGAATTAATGGATGTGGGTTATGTGAAGGTAGATAAGAGATGGTCTTGGCATTATGTTCGGCACAGACTGGGCCTGCTCTTCAGCTGTATTCTATGTTAAGATTAAATATTTCTCTTATCAAACTTTTAGTCACCTATTTTTATATCTCCTATGTGGCTCAGTGTCAAATGTTGTTCAATAATGCTCGTGAGAAGGACACAACTGGCAGCTCAATGTTCTAGGCTTTCATTGTTGTTCAAATTCATAAATGGTTAAATACAGTGGTCTTTTCTCTTTGGTCACCTCCTGTTTAGTCTTTTTAAAGTGTTTTTTTCTCTTTTCTTTACAGGATATGGTCATCCATAACAAGGGCATAATTTATTATCATCCCTAATTGCCCTTGTGAAAGTGGAGGTTAGGATCAGTAAGACTCAATGGAAGGAGAGGCAGGAAGGGGTGAAGGACGATGGTCATGCTGATGGACTGACGTATGTTTGTTTCAATGCAAGGAGTGTATGGAACAATGATGTTGAGGTCATTGTGGAAACATGGTTGTGAGAAGGATACACTGGCAGCTCAATGTTCTGGGTTTTCATTGTTTCAGATGTGATCGAGAGGGAGGCAAAAGAGGTGGAGGTGTTGCGCTATTTGGCAGATGAAATTTAATGCATACAGGTGCAAGGTGTTGCACGTTCTCCCCGTGACCTGCGTGGGTTTTCTCTGAGATCTTCGGTTTCCTCCCACACTCCAAAGGCATACAGGTTTGTAGGTTAATTGGCTTGATAAGTGTCAAAATTGTCCAGTATAAAATTGTCCAACTTCCAGTATAATCTCTGGTGGACTCTTCGGAAGGTACAAGGTCCTCAGAACCTGTGTGGATCAGCTGGAAATAGTATTTGCGGACATCCTTAACCTTCCCCAACTACAATCTGAGATATCAACTGCTTTAACAAGACCACACTGACCATCAGTTTGCAGATGACACCACCCATAGTGGGTGGATTTTGAACAATATGAGTACAAGAAGGAAATAGAGAGCTCGGTATCGTGGTGTTGTCATTATTGATAAAATACTTTGCCTTAAAACAATGTAATTTCAAAGCTTGAAATTATGTCAAATATGTTTATTTATGTTGATCTCTGTTACATAAGTTTGGAACACAGAAAAACTGCAGCCCTGACATCAACTATTGGCACACTATCCAATAAAACACTAATCTCCAGTTATTTCTGCCCAAAATAAATGGAATGCTGAAGACGCTACAACAGATAACTCTGAATTTAACTTTAATGAAACTAGTTAATGTTTTCCACTTATTGTTCAACACAATCAATAGTTTGTTTTAAATATGGCCGGTAGGTATTTGGATATAATTGGTTTCCCTGTATCCAAAACATTTATATGCTAGAATATTAGAATATTAAGTTTTGAAAACAGAACTGATCATCAATTTAAATAAGATTTAGTTGGATTAATATATTGATTATGTAATGCCCCTGTCTCACTTAGGAAACTTGATCGGAAACCTCTGGAGACTTTGCGCCCCACCCAAGGTTTCCGTGCGGTTCCCAGAGGTTGCAGGTGGTCGCCGGAGGTTGCAGGTGGTCGCCGGAGGTTGCAGGTAGTGGAAGCAGGTAGGGAGACTGACAAAAACTTCCGGGAACCGCACGGAAACCTTGCGTGTGGCGCAAAGTCTCCAGAGGTTTCCGTTCAGGTTTCCTAAGTGGGACAGGGGCTTAACGCTTCACGTGAAACCATGTCAGGGCTGGTGTGAATTGTGCCTGATTCCTCATTTTCAGTTCCACCATTTCAGTTGCTGTTTCTGTCACCTTCACTACCTCTCGTCACCTTTTCCCAATTCTCCACTTGCACCCCACACCCAATATGCTTACTATTGTGCTCAATGTTTACATTTCATCCTTAAAACCTGTTGTGTGCTTGGTGCAAGCTCCATTTTCACCATAGCAGATAAAATCTTCCAAGTAATCCCGATTATTTCTGTACTCATTGTAAATGTCATCTTCTGTGAACTCTCCCAGGTAAGCCTGGCACATTTTGAACAATCTGTAACAATGACACATAAATGTTAAAATGCGTGGAAGAACTGAAGTGAGAAGTACAAAAGCAATTTCTGCTTCCTCTTACATAAAATTACACCAAAGCCATTTTCAGCTTAAAAATATCTTTAAATTATTATAGTTTTGTGCATTTAAAATGATTTACATCTAAAAGACAACTTTAAACTGGATTGTTGTTCCTCTAAAGTGGCATTTGAACACACACTATAAGCAATACATTTACTGTGTAGAAATAATCCATAAGTGTGGGCCAACCAAACCAGAAGGCCTTCCACTTCCACAATCAACTACAATTAACATACAGAAGGTGATGTTAAAGTTCTCACAACTTAGTGGACATCAGAAATAATGAAACAATACGATACGAAATAACTTTATTTATCCCAGGAGGGAAATTGATCTGCCAAATCATAAAATACAAGATACATGAAATTAAAGTGATGAGTGGAAAGGAATGGGGATGTGCAAAGATTTAGGGGGGGGAGAGAGGGGAGTCAGTCTACCCCACGACAGAAGGGGGAGGAGTTGTACAGTTTCTGGTGTTTTTAGTTACCTTCCAGGCCATGGTCCACTCAACATTTTCACTCCTGTAAAGTCTTCTGTTTCCAGTCCTGGACCCGACAGGCGTTTAACACTATCCACGTCTATTACACCATGCCTGTATGGCATATCAAATAAAGCCAAAAATATCACTGATCTATAGGGCTTTAGGGTCAAATAATAGCAAATTCTCATTATTGTAAAAACGTGATTATGCAATAGAAGCCTTTGGATATGTTGAAACTCTGGTAAGTTTACCAGGGTGTGATCGTAATTTATTAAACTACACACCACAGTACACAACATACAATAAAGTTGGTCATCTCCAAATTGTTACTTGAGCCACATACAAATTGGTGAATGTGAAACAGGATTAGAAAGGTAAAGGTGTGGTGGGGTAGAAATGGGTCCCTATTCATGCGACACTGGGGAACGAGAGCTATTCTGAAGATAAGACACAAAATGCTCGAGTAACTCAGCGGGACAGGCAGCATCTCTAGATAGAATGAATGGGTGAAGTTTCAGGTCTTTAGACTATGTTTCAGAGAGCTATTTTGTTGGAATAGGCTTCATCTGGATCTTACTGAGACCTGTGTTTTTGTCAACCATAGGGTTGTGGACAGGGGTTTATGTTAAGAATAGGCTCCAAGAATAAAATAACTGCTGGAGTACCAGTGCTGGAGTACCTCAGTGGGTCAAGCAGCATCGCTGGAGAACATGTAAAGGTGACTTTTTGGGATTGAAGACCGGTCCCAATCTGAAGAAGGGTCCCGACGTCACTTATCCATGTTCACCCTCAGATGCTGCCTGACCTGCTGAGTTACTCCAGCACTTTGTGTCTTTTTTCCCATCAATGGGATGTATGGTAAATCATGAGGAAATGAGAGTGCAGTGGCATGGGACTGTGAGGGGAAATGACTCGTGACAGCAAATGTAAACAGTATCCAGCACAGAGCATATTCAGAGTTAGTCAAACTATTAAAAAACATCAAAGCACAATATAGATGAGTTGATGGCACACAACAATGTGTAAGTATGATTTAATAGTTGTCATGGGGAGATGGCTGCAGGGTTAACAAGGTTTGGGGTTCATTTTCCCAGGTCTACAATGTTCCAAAGGAGATTCACCAGACTAATACCAGGGATGATAGGGCCGTCCTTTCAGGGGATATACGCGTTAGTTCTGTGTTCCTTGGAGTTTTGAACTTATTCAAACATAAGATCCAAAGTTTGATGCCAAAATGTTTTCAGTACTGGGAGAGTTACAAAAAAGGGGACAAAGCTGAAAAATAAGGGCCATTCATTTAAAACTGAAATGAATAAAAATTTAGAGAAACAAGGAACTGCAGATACTGGAGTCTTGAGCAAAACACAAAGTGTTGGAATAACTCAGCAGGTCAGGCAGCATCACTGGAGGACATGGATAGGCAACAATTCAGATGGGGAAGTGAAACATTGCTTATCCACCTTTGTGTCTATCCTTCTGAGTAGCTGCCTGACGCACTGAGTTACTCCAGCACTTTGTGTAATGCATAACAGTTTCTCATGTCAGAGGGTAATTCATTTTTAGAATCCACTGCCTTCAAGGGTGGTTCAGGCTAGATCATTAGATAAATTTAAGGTGGAAATAGATTTTTTTGCTGCAAAACTTGAATGAATTTAGTAAATCGATTACATGCTGATGAAGAAGGGTCTCGACCCGAAACGTCACCCGTCCTTCTCTCCAGAGATGCTGCCTGTCCCGCTGAGTTACTCCAGCTTTTTGTGTCTACATGCTACATAATTTCATGGAAATCAACTAAACATTGTTTCTTGATAAAACTGAAAATTCTGGTTAAAGACTAACATTTTAGAGAAGGGTTAAAAATATTGGTGCTCCGATTATACTTTTGCTCTATCAGATGATGATCATAAACCTCATCATATATGATCTGAACCGCAATTCACTTTTGTTTGTGGTTTGTGATGTTGTTGGAAAGTTTTGTCAGATAATGTCTTTCTCACTCTTGTACACTATGACCTGACCTATGAAAGCAAGCATGCCATATGATTTATTTTCCACTCTATCTACTTGCCCAGGAAGTTATGGACTTGGGCCCCAAAATGCTGTTACGGGTCATGCCATTCATTGTATATTTCCCCTTTATATTTGTCCACATTTACGTCCAGGTCATTTATATATATCACAAACAGTTGAGGTCCCAACACAGATTCCTGCAGAACTCTACTAGTCACAGACCTGCAGTCTGAATATTGTTCATCCATCACAACCCTCTATTGTGCCAGTTCTGAATCCAAACATGCAAGTTATTGTTAATCCTGTGCTTCGTAATCTTCTGGATCAGCCTACCATAGGGAGGGGGGGGGGACTTTATCAAATGACTTACTAAAATCCATGTTGACAACATCCACTGCCCTATCCTTCCTCACCTCCTCAACAATCTCGATCAAGTTAGTAAGACAAAACATGCTATGTACAATACCATGCTGAATGTCCCCAATTAACCCATTCTCATCCAAATTCTATGCTGAAGAATTCTCTCCAATAACCTCCTTACCACCAACATCAGGCACGGCAGCTGATAATTCCCTGGATTTTATCTACTTCCCATCTTAAATAAAGGAACAACATTAGCTACTCTCCTATGCTTTGGGACCTGGCTAGTGAAGATACAAAGATCGTCATCAAGGCTCCTGTAATCTCCTCTTTTGCTTCTGTCAATAACCTGGGATAAGCCTCGTCAGGCCCAGGGGATTTATCCACCTTAATGTTCTTCAAAAGCCTCTACACTTCCTCCTTGTTAATCTCAAACTACCCTTGCATATTAGTGTTCTCCACATTTACTTCAATTTCCTTCTCTTTGGTGATAACAAATGCAAAGTGTTCATTTAATACCTCTCCTACATCCCAGACTTCAAATAGAAATTCCCTTTGTGATCCTTGAGTGGTCCTACCTTTTCCCAGGTTACCATCTTGTTTTTAATATAGGTACAAAAGGCTTTGGGATTTTCTTTCATCCGAATCATCAAAGCCATTTTCTGGGCCCCTTTAGCCCTTCTTAACGCCCACTTGAGTTCTTTCCTTCTTTCTTTATATTCCTTAAACGCCCGGTCCAATACCATCTTCTTAAACCTTGCATGCTTTCCTTTTTCTTTTTAACTAAATCTACAACCTCTTCAGTAATCCAAGGCCCTCCTTCTCACTGGAACATGCCAGTTCTGAACTTTGATCAACTGGTCTTTAAACAACTCCCATGTCAGATTACCCAATTGTAATTGCTCCTAGTATACCCTCCCGAGCTCCTCCTAATAAAGTTGTAGTTTGCCTTACTCCAATTTAGTACTTTCCCAATTCTGATTATTGATGTCTAAAAACCGTACACATAACAAATAAGTTCATTTTTCATCAATGCCAAGCTATTACGCATAATCTCATTTCAGTGTTTTTTTGAACACTTACTTACTTATCTATATCACTGTCCATGACAAAAAAAACTAAATGTTTCATTTTACATCAAAGACAAACTCGCAGCACACTCACCTTTCCCAACTCTGAGCACAGCACTTCTCCAAAGCATCAGTGTACTCAGATTCAGTCAGCATTGCTTTGCCCTCTTTCACTGCGGAGATCTGTGATTCCCTTTTGGAAAGATATTCTTGCATCTTTTCCACATCAAGTTGAACAATCATGGAAGAGTAGTTTGGCAAAACATCAATAAGTTTCAAAGAAGTAAAACCACTTTTTATTCATTATTATAATTCAGTTTCCTTCTGGATATGGTCAACAGGAACATTAATACTTATTCCTCACCCAAAACGTCTTCACTTGGCATACATATTTCTTTGTTTCACCCATTTCCAAACTCCCATAATAATATTCTCTATTTTGAACAAGTTGAGATTAGACATCCTCAATAATCAGATAGTTCAATTCCCAGCAAAATAAAATCTTAAGGACTTCATTGTTTTGCTATACTTTCATTATCTCTAATGTTTTGTCCACTGAAACATATGCCAGCCTGTAAAGGACTTACATCACTAGTTTGTTTAGTCTGTCTTTAACGAAAAGGTAGATATGTGAAAAGAAAGAGATTAGTTAAAACAAATGTAGGTCCCTTGCAGTCAGAAACAGGTGAGTTGATCATGGGGAACAAGGATATGGCGGACCAATTGAATAACTACTTTGGTTCCGTCTTCACTAAGGAAGACATAAATAATCTGCCGGAAATAGCAGGGGACCGTGGGTCAAAGGAGTTGGAGGAATTGAGTGAAATCCAGGTTAGCCGGGAAGTGGTGTTGGGTAAATTGAATGGATTAAAGGCCGATAAATCCCCAGGGCCAGATAGGCTGCATCCCAGAGTACTTAAGGAAGTAGCTCCAGAAATAGTGGATGCATTAGTAATAATCTTTCAAAACTCTTTAGATTCTGGAGTAGTTCCTGAGGATTGGTGGGTAGCAAACGTAACCCCACTTTTTAAGAAGGGAGGGAGAGAGAAAACGGGGAATTACAGACCAGTTAGTCTAACATCGGTAGTGGGGAAACTGCTAGAGTCAGTTATTAAAGATGGGATAGCAGCACATTTGGAAAGTGGTGAAATCATTGGACAAAGTCAGCATGGATTTACAAAAGGTAAATCATGTCTGACGAATCTTATAGAATTTTTCGAGGATGTAACTAGTAGCGTGGATAGGGGAGAACCAGTGGATGTGGTGTATCTGGACTTCCAGAAGGCTTTCGACAAGGTCCCACATAAGAGATTAGTATACAAACTTAAAGCACACGGCATTGGGGGTTCAGTATTGATGTGGATAGAGAACTGGCTGGCAAACAGGAAGCAAAGAGTAGGAGTAAACGGGTCCTTTTCACAATGGCAGGCAGTGACTAGTGGGGTACCGCAAGGCTCAGTGCTGGGACCCCAGCTATTTACAATATATATTAATGATCTGGATGAGGGAATTGAAGGCAATATCTCCAAGTTTGCGGATGACACTAAGCTGGGGGGCAGTGTTAGCTGTGAGGAGGATGCTAGGAGACTGCAAGGTGACTTGGATAGGCTGGGTGAGTGGGCAAATGTTTGGCAGATGCAGTATAATGTGGATAAATGTGAGGTTATCCATTTTGGTGGCAAAAACAGGAAAGCAGACTATTATCTAAATGGTGGCCGACTAGGAAAAGGGGAGATGCAGCGAGACCTGGGTGTCATGGTACACCAGCCATTGAAAGTGGGCATGCAGGTGCAGCAGGCAGTGAAGAAAGCGAATGGTATGTTAGCTTTCATAGCAAAAGGATTTGAGTATAGGAGCAGGGAGGTTCTACTGCAGTTGTACAGGGTCTTGGTGAGACCACACCTGGAGTATTGCGTACAGTTTTGGTCTCCAAATCTGAGGAAGGACATTATTGCCATAGAGGGAGTGCAGAGAAGGTTCACCTGACTGATTCCTGGCATGTCAGGACTGTCTTATGAAGAAAGACTGGATAGACTTGGTTTATACTCTCTAGAATTTAGGAGATTGAGAGGGGATCTTATAGAAACTTACAAAATTCTTAAGGGGTTGGACAGGCTAGATGCAGGAAGATTGCTCCCGATGTTGGGGAAGTCCAGGACAAGGGGTCACAGCTTAAGGATAAGGGGGAAATCCTTTAAAACCGAGATGAGAAGAACTTTTTTCACACAGAGAGTGGTGAATCTCTGGAACTCCCTGCCACAGAGGGTAGTCGAGGCCAGTTCATTGGCTATATTTAAGAGGGAGTTAGATGTGGCCCTTGTGGCTAAGGGGATCAGAGGGTATGGAGAGAAGGCAGGTACAGGATACTGAGTTGGATGATCAGCCATGATCATATTGAATGGCGGTGCAGGCTCGAAGGGCCGAATGGCCTACTCCTGCACCTAATTTCTATGTTTCTATGTTTCTATGTAGTGCTTCTCAGTTTGGAAGTAAAAATCTAATCATCGATAGCTAGCAATCAAAATGTATCTATCCGATAGCACAATGGCACACAATCAATTAAATATCTTAGTCCTTATTAAATGCATTCATTCTAAATTTACTCTTTTTTTTCCCAATTCAAATTTGGCTGCAGTTTCTATTGTAGGCCATCAGGTAGTGTGGAGGAAGGAGGGAGGTTGCAGAAGGACCTGGACAGGTTGGGAGAGTGGGCAAATAAGTAGCAAATGGAATACAGGGTAGCAAAGTGCACGGTCATGCAATTTGCTGGAAGGAATAAAGGCGCAGACTATTTTCTAAATGGGGAGCGGATTCAGAAATCAGAGCCTTGGGAGTGATGATGCAGGATTCGCAAAAGGTTCATTTGCAGGTTTAGTCTAAGGAAGGCAAATGCAATGTTAGCATTCATTTCAAAGGGACTAGAAATATAAAAGCATGGATGTAATGCTGAGGCTTTATCAGGTGCTGGTGAGGCCACATTTAGAATATTGTGAGCAGTTTTGAGCCACATGTCTGAGGAAGGATGTGCTGGCATTGGAGAGGGTCCAGTGGAGATTTTTGGTTATCAACTTATTAATTTTCCCTTTGGTATTGAAATGACTCATGTCAACGAATTAGTCATTTGTTAATTGAATAAATGTTCAAATTTGAATTATTAGATTAATAAACCTGGTTGCAAAATATAAAGGAAATGATAAGTAAAGACAGAAATAATGACAGATCGGTGCAGATAAAGATCACTGCATCTC
The DNA here is from genome assembly GCF_010909765.2 of Amblyraja radiata. NCBI lineage: Eukaryota > Metazoa > Chordata > Chondrichthyes > Rajiformes > Rajidae > Amblyraja > Amblyraja radiata. Next base: position 1,163,426 of record NC_045988.1, read on the forward strand.
AACACGAACAGTGCCAAAACATAGCACTGGTAGCACAGCACAGTACGTAGCCTACCTGGTAAGAAATAGCTCTGCAGGAATCACATTTCAAATGATCAGGCATATGGCTGGAATGAAACTCTTCATCATTTAGATCTGGCGCTTTCATCTCAAAAGTCCCCGAGCTTTGAAATTTTCCCGTATTTTGTGTAATAGACAATTTCTTGTTAATCTTTTGACTGACTCCGACGACGATGTTATGCACGCATAAAAGTAGAATTGTCAGAACAAGAAGCTTCATGATAGCCAAAGTGTTAATGGTTGGCGATATATTCAATCAGTGTAATTCAAAATCGAAGGCTGATAACAACTTCCAATGCTTACGTGGAACGATGCTGAGTTTCCTTGTGCTGCACCAATGAGGAAATGAAAAGTTGCACTGTCTGATTTTACAATATGAAAGGGGGAGGAGAGAAGAAAAATCATTTTTAATATAGTTTCTCAGAGATAACTCAACAATCGTCTTGCATCATCCCACATAAGCATTTGCAAAGTGAAAACTGTTAATGGTCATTTAGAAGACAATATTTGTCACTCTTTACCATCAACAATCATCTACTCCCTATATTTTCCTGTTACTTTCATACCTAAATCACCTCAAGTTTAGGAGACAACCTCTGGCCTCCAGTATTGCTTATCTAAACCAATTGAAATATTATCTGCTCATATTCATTGCCTGCAAGACAGAAATATTTAGTCTTGAAATGCTTTGTCACAATTTCTTGGAGCACTAAGAGACACTGGAGACTGCAGGTTCTGGTATCTGGAGGGAAATTGTCAGCCTATGTTTCAGGCTGGGACCCTTCTTCAGACCCAGCACAGATGCTACCTGGCCTGCTGAGTTCCTCCAACACTTTGTTTTTCAATACAGGGATACACACTGGGAGCAAGATTAGCCACATGACCCACAAACCTGATCTGATATTTGTTAAGATCGTGAGCCATCTGATTATAATCTATACGGCACATTTCTGCCAATTCCCAGTAACTCTTCACTCCCTTGCCTATGAAAAACATAGACACCTTTGCCTAAAAAAAAGCAAAGATTCTGCTTCTGCTACCCTTTGAGGTCGAGAAGGATGAGAGGATATCTTATAGAAACATATAATATTATTAAGGGTTTGGACACGCTAGCTGCAGGAAACATGTTCCCGATGTTGGGGGAGTCCAGAACCAGGGGCCACAGTTTAAGAATAAGGGGTAGGCCATGTAGAACTGAAATTAAGAAAAACATTTTCACACAGAGAGTTGTGAATTTGTGGAATTCTCTGCCTCAGAAGGCAGTGGAGGCCGATTCACTGGATGCATTCAAAAGAGAGTTCGGTGGAGCTCTTAGGGCTATGGGAATCAAGGGGTATGGGGAGAAGGCAGGAACGGGGTACTGATTGTGAATGATCAGCCATGATCACATTGAATGGTGGTGCTGGTTTGAAGGGCTGAATGGCCTACTCCCGCACCTATTGTTTATGTATCTATGGTGCCTGCAGCTGCCAGCAAATCCACCCTGCCGGCCATCCAAACATTCATCCGTATGTACGGGCTGCAATAAATCCGGCATTCGTGTCCTGGGGAGCACCTGTACGTAACTGTAATCACCTGCTTTTCATCTCATTGCATCGATGACAACATTGTTAACTTAATTACCTGCCGCACCTGTACAATAACCTTTTATAAATTATGCACTTGGACATAAAGATCCTTTATCTCCCGAAACATGCTCCATGTTATTTTTCCTGCCAGTTGTACAATTTCATATTTTCCCACACACTATATTGCATTTTCCAGACCTTTGCTCACAGTCATTTTCTTTGTAGACTTCTTTTGTCCTCTTCACACCTAACTTTGCTAGTAATCTTTGTGTCATCGGCAAATTTGGCAATCATACCTTCAATGCCTTTAGGCAAGTCTTTTATATATATTGTAAAAAATCACCAATCTCGAAAGAATCCCTGTGGCACGGCAACTATTTCATCTTGTCAAGCAGAAAAAGACCCGTTTGTACCTATTCTGTTTTCTGTAGCTAGCCAATGTCCTATCCGCATCAATGTTTCTTGCATCATGAGCTGTTATTTTTTCCAATAATCTATTCTGTGGCATCTTATACCATGTCATTGTAGCAGAATCAGGCCATTCAGCCCAGAGTCTACACTGTTATTCAATCATGACTGATCTATTTTTCCCTCTTAACCCCATCTCCTGCATTCTCTCCGTAACCTTCAACGCCCTTCCTTTAGAAATGCCTTCTAGAAATCTGTACAATACCTCTGACAGTTCCTTTTTATAAACTGCATGTTACTTTTTTTTGTAACACTCCAATAAAATTAGACAAAAATGATTTACTTTCATAAAATCATGTTGTCCATTCCTGATTACTTTGAATGTTGCCCCCTCCTTCCCTCAGCAGATCTGACAGCATCTCTGGAGAACATGTGGACGGGTGACGTGTTGGGTCGGGACCCTTCTTCAGACACAGTCCCCACCCGAAACATCAAGGCTTCCAGAGATGCTGTCTGACCCGGTAAGTTACTCAAGCACTTTGTATCTTATTTTGTAAACCAGCATCTGCAGTTCATTGTACCTTTTATTGCCTCCCAGCTACCATCCTGGGCTCTAAATACACTTTCCATATGAGTCACCAAATTATTTTTATTTACTATTCTGTATTTGCTGCTCACTCCTACTCAGCCACCTACAGTGTGCAGCTTGATGCAAGTATGAGAAGTCACACTTCATCTTCTTACTAGGCACATCACATCTGGATACCAATGAGTTCAACAATTTCATATAATCAATATTTCTAATTTAATTTATATTTCAGATTTCCAGCATGTACTCCACATTCCTTTTGTAATTCCACACTTTTGCAGTATTTCTAAGACTACAGACTGGCCTCATCCTTATCACAACCATTTTACATCTTGCATTCACACCTCCTCCAGAATGACCTTTGCTACCTAATGTCATGTTTTTCCATCATACATTCACACCTCCTACAGACTGACCTTTGGTCATTTTTATTTTACCTTGCATGGTCATTCATCTGTTACTTTATCTCTCAGTGGTTATGGGGAGAAGGCAGAAGAATGGGGTTAGGAGGGAGAGATAGATCAGCCATGATTGCATGGTGGAGTAGACTTGATGACCTGAATGGCCTAATTCTACTCCTATCACTTATGACCTCTCTTGCCTTTCAGTCTGGTTTCAATGAAACTAAAATGTAGAAACAAAGAACTGCAGTTGCTGGTTTATGGCAAAAATAGACACAAAATGCTAGAGTAACTCAGTGGGTCAGATAGCAACTCCAGAGAAAGAGGATGGGTGATGTTTTGGGTCAGGACCCTTCTTCAGACTATGCTGCTTGTCCCCACATGGCCTGAAAATATTCCCGAGTACTTGTCTATATGCAATTGTTTGGCTGCAACCTTCTCCTGGACATAAAGAATCATACGTCATCTGTTGGTCATCAGAAAATTCAGTTAACTTTCAAACCTCCACATCCTCCCAAATCTCACCCCAAAGCAGTGACTTAACTTCTTCATTCTTAAAACAATTAAAATATAATTTTTTTTTTTTTTTTTTTTAAATAGTGAGAGAAGGTAAAATATATAAAGGGACTGGGGTTTACTTATACTCAAGTTGCTGAATTCTAACTTGGAGCTTCAGCAGGCAATTAGGAAGGATCTGCTTGAATTTAGTGCAAGACGATTGGTGTGAAGGAGTCTCAGGAAGACCACATCTGGTGAATTGTACACAGTTTTGCTCCCTTTTCCACGAAGAGAGCAGCAAAGATTCAACAAACTAGTTCCTGGGCAGAGAAATTAAATTGACTAGGCTTGTAATCTCCAGAATTTAGAAAAATGTCCCGCTGAGTTACTCCAGCATTTTGGTTCTACCTGTGGTTTAGTCATTGTTTGGTTTCAATACATAAATTTATGGGTTATGATATTAATTAAATTAAGGAATCAGATAGGACAGGAATAAGATATTTGAGGTAGATCAGCCATGTTCTTGTGGAATGGCAGAGCAGGCCAAGTAGCAGTGAACTGCCAGGGAAGGTGGTGAAAGCAGATTACAATTGCAATGTTTAAGAGGCATTTACTCAGGAACATAAACAAACAAGAACAGGAGTAATATTATGGTCAGCATAGACACTGTAGGCCACAGTGTTTGTCTTGTGCTGCATTGTTCTTTGTGCCTACTCTTTGTTCATGTGCCATTGCTTTTGAGGACATTCTGTTTCAGGCAATGTAAAAAGCATTCTTCAAGTCTCCTTTCTATTTATCCATTTTAAGACTAACTGATCCTGCATGTACACTACAAAAGATTTTTACCTTATTTATGCCGTTCTAGATTTTGAAGGGTCAATATAATATTCTTTAAATAAACACTAAAAACATAACATGAGCTTGTGGCTCAGTTATCACGTGTTTTTTTTTTATCCTTGTGTCATATCAGAGACGCCAAAAGAAGAAATGGGGAGAACACATTTTGTTGGTTTACTGATAAGATTCATATTTCGGTCCCTTTTCAAACAAGTGCAGTTAACATTCAATGTTCTGTCTGATGCTGCCTGAAGTTGCTCAATAACTGATTCTGAAGAAGATACTTTACTGAAAATAACTTTTACCTATCTTTAACTTCTTTCTCTCAATTTCTAGACCATTGTGGTCGATGATATCTGTTCAGAGAAAAAAAACCTCCGCAGCTGCACTCACTTATACAACAGGTGTTAATTGTTTTCTTGAACTTGAATGGTTAACTTGAAATGTTCAAGAACATTTTATTTCCACTTCTGATAAAGGACAAGCATCCATTTTAATCCAGAATGCAGATTCCCTTGGAACAATACTTTGTATTTGTCCAAAGTCCACCTGATCAAGTCAGATATGATGTAAAAATAAGGTAGAGTTCATATCTCATGCTCCCCAAGAATTATAAGCAAACATAGAAACATAGAAAATAGGTGCAGGAGTAGGCCATTTCGCCCTTCAAGCCTGCACCGCCATTCAATATGATCATGGCTGATCATCCAACTCAGTATCCAACCACATCCAACTCACATCCAACCACATCTTAAATATTCTACTTTTGACCAGATTGTTCCTGATATTTTAAGGACCTTTTCAAAAATGAATAAAATGGTTTATTATGTGCTAATTCAAGTAACTACCTACTGTTTCTGTCACTTCAAAATTCTCATTTGTTTCTGATCTGAATGGGCTTACTCTGCTTGTTCTAGAGCGAGGGTGGTCAAGGGGTGACATGGTAGAGATATATAAAATGATGGGTGGCATAGATAGGGTAGATATCCAGCGTCTGTTTCCTGCGGTAGGACTATCAAAAATTAGAGGGCCAAGGTTCAAGGTGAGAGGGAGGAGTTTTAAAGATGATCCCAGGGGCTAGATTTTTCACACAATGAGTCAGTGGTGAATGGAATGAGCTGCCAGAGGAGGTGGTGCAGGCAGGAATAGTAACAACATTTAAGAGGCATCTGGACTGCTACTTAAATGAGGGAGACAGAGATTTATAACTAAATGCATGTGTGATTAGTAAAGATAGGCATTTTGGCAAGCTGAACGTAACTCTATGAACCATTTAAAAATGTACATGGCACAACTCGTGCGAATACAGATTATTTCATGTTGAAATAACCCATTTATTGCTTTTCATACAATCTTTATGTTATGTCTTTTAAAATGGTAATATTCATCTCCTTTCTGAACCTCCATCAACACTGAACTGGTCAAATTAACAACTGGAGGTTCAAAAATATCCTGAACATTCCTGTAAGGAAATATCAAATCAAAGAATAGCTCTGTGGAAACCTAATAAAACTTTTTATTAGCTAAAGCCAAACTATAAACACAACATAAAAGTGACATCAGGCTTAACAAACTAAAAACTGATCTTCACCCAATGAACCAACGAGTATTCTGTCCTGTCTAAGATAGGGTGCTATTTACATCACATTGATATCTGATGCGTTTCTTGTGGGTAAATGAGCTATCAAATGAGGAACCAAGTCACAGAGGGCATAAAAGTTCCATCTTCAATTACTCGTGCTGAGTGAGCCAAGTACGTTGGGCGGCAATAAGCAGCCCATTACCTCAAAGTTCCTAATTAGGGAAGAGTAAAATTTAGTCTGCATTCACAATAAATCCCAATCTGTTGTTTTCTGCTGAAAAATGTCTAGTTATAATCATCTCTGGAGAAAAAGGATGGATGATGTTTCAGGTCGGAACCTTTCTTCAAAAGGTTAGAAACATAGAAAATAGGTGCAGGAGTAGGCCATTTGGCCCTTCGAGTCAGCACCGCATTTCAATATGATCATGGCTGATCATCCAAAATCAGTACCCTGTTCCTGCTTTTTCCCCATATCCCTTGATTCCTTTAACCCTAAGAGCTAAATCTTCAGAGGACCCAAAACGTAACCCATCCTTTTTCTCCAGAGATGCTGCCTGACTAGGAGTTACGCCAGCACATAGTGTCTATAAGTGATATGGGAGAGTTGTTGGACTGGAAAATATTATAGAGATGATTGGGATGATGAGCAGTAGAAGGCAAGTGGCAATTGCTCAGTGCCTTTAAATGGATATTTGGGCCTGTTAGTTTGTTATGTGGAATAGTCTGGAACTATAGGTCACAGACTCAAAATTAAAGGACATTCCTTTGGGAAGGAGGAGGAATTAATTTAGTCAGAGGGTGGTGAATCTGTGGAATTCTGCCACAGAAGGCTGTGATAGTTAAGATTCTTGATTAGTACGGGTGTCAGGGTTATGGGGAGAAGGCAAGCGAATGGGGTTAGGAGGGAGAGATAGATCAGCCATGATTGAATGGCAGAGTAGTCTTGATGGGCCGAATGGTCTAATTCTGCTCCTATCACATGACCTTATGACCTAAAGTACCATTGAACCATATACAAAGACCTCAACACCAGGCCAACAATGATGTTCTGAAACACTAAGTTCCAAAGACAGATTGGTGTCAGTTTTAAATATTTGGTAACTAAGGCACAGAATACCCTGATGTGTTAGGAAGCTTCAATGTGAACCTTTCCAAAATGTACAATTACTAGGTTATCCGCATCATTCATGCCATGATGTGCACAAGGTTCAACTCTCACCACCTGTAATCCGGCAATCGCCTCAAGGACCCCCCACCGCCCCACCGCATCCACGTCACCCGCCCCCCCCACCCCACCGCCCCACCGCATCCACGTCACCCGCCCCCCCCACCGCACTCACGTCACCCGTCTCAAGGCCCCGCCTCCACCACACGTCATTCGCCCCCGCCTCAAGGACCCGCCCCCGCCGCGCGCTATTGGCTCAAGTGGCCCACGCTGGTTATGGACAGTTCAACCGACCAATGAGCGCCGTATAATGGTTGAACAGCATGCATGACGCGCGGGAGAGGCGGGATCACGTGGGGGCCAACGGCCGGGCCGGGGTCACGTGGGGGGGGTAACGGCAGGTGCGCGTGGGAGGGGGCCGACGTCACGTGGGGGGTAACGGCCGGTGCGCGTGGGAGGGGGCCGACGTCACGTGGGGGGTAACGGCCGGTGCGCGTGGGAGGGGCCGACGTCACGTGGGGGGTAACGGCCGGTGCGCGTGGGAGGGGGCCGACGTCACGTGGGGGGTAACGGCCGGTGCGCGTGGGAGGGGGCCGACGTCACGTGGGGGGTAACGGCCGGTGCGCGTGGGAGGGGCTGACGTCACGTGGGGAGTAACGGCTGGTTCATTCAACATGCAAACTGGTTATTCGGCCCGACGCGTCCATGCTGGCCATTGTCCTAGTCCCACTTGCTAGCGTCTAGTCACTGCTGCCACTGCCAATGGCAGGTTGTGCCCTATATCCACCACCCATGGTGAGAAAGTTGCCCTTCAGATCCTTTTAAAATCTTTAGTCCTTAAGCCCATGCCCTCTAATTTTAGACTCCTCTACCCTGGGAAAAGATCTGAGTATCCTGGGTGCCAGCCATTGTAAATGAGGGTAGTCAGTCTGTGGACCTCATTGCAACAGAGGGCTGAGGAGGCCAAGCCGGGGGATATTTTTAAGGCAGAGATGGACAGATTCTTGATTATAATGAGTGTCAATGGTTACGGAGAGAAAGCAGGAAAATGGGATTAGGAGGCAGAGATCAGACAATATTGAATGGCGGAGTAGACTTGATGACTTAAATCTACTATAACTTGCGAAACTGCTGGAGGAACTCAGCAGGTCAAGAGGGACAGATGACCCTTCGAGTACGCCCCTTCTTCAGAGTTTTACTTACCAGCACCACTCCCAGCAACGTGTTTAAAAAAATCAAGATTCCAGCATCTGCAGTCTCTTAAATTGGCAATTTAAATTTCCCATCCCATTCCCACACCAATTTGTTCAAGAAGGAACTGCAGATGCTGGAAGATCGAAGGTACACAAAAATGCTGGAGAAACTCGGCGGGTGCAGCAGCATCTATGGAGCGAAGGAAATAAGAAGGGTTTCGTCTGAAGAAGGGTTTCGGCCTGAAACGTCGCCTATTTCCTTCGCTCCATAGATGCTGCTGCACCCGCTGAGTTTCTCCAGCATTTTTGTGTACCCACACCAATTTGTCTGTCCTTGACTTTCTCTACTGTCACTGTGAGATGCTGGAGGAAGGACACTTTGCATTTTGTCTGGGCAGTCTACAACTCAACATCATGAACACTGAATTCTCCAATTTTAGGTAACCTGCAGCCCTTCTGTCCATATGATTCCTATCCCCTCCAGGCCTTCTGGAACAAAGACTGCCACCATTTCCCTTATCTGTGCCCCTGCTGATTTTATAAATATTCACAAGGTCACCTCAGATTCCTACACTCCAGGGAATAAAATCCAGCCTTTTGTTGCACATTATTTTGATGTTTAGTTTAGAGATACAGAAGGAAATGTCCATGCTGACCATCGATCACCCATTCACATTAGTTCTGTTATCCCTCTTTCTCATCCATCCCTAAACATTAGAAGCTAGACAAAAAATACTGGAGTAACTCAGCGGGATAGGCAGCATCTCTGGAAAGAAGGAATGGGTGACGTTTTGGGTCGAGACCCTTCTTCAGACCCATTCCTTCTCTCCAGAGATGCTGCCTGCCCTGTTACTCCAGCATTTTGTGTCTTGCTTTGATTTAAACCAGCATCTGCAGGTTTTTCCTACACATTTTGTCCCCTAAACATTAGAGACAGTTTGCAGAAGCCAATTAACCGACATCTGTACATCGTTGGAATACGGGAGGAAACCAGAACATTCAGAAGAAAACCATGTGGTCACAGGGAGAATGTGCAAACTCCACACAGATATCACCAAGGTCGGGATCAAACTCTGGTGCGATGAGGCATCTTCTACCATGTGTGCCAGTGTGCCACCCTTATTGCTGCTGCTTTTTGCTAACTGAGTTACATCTTTTTCATCAGTCTGAAGAAGGGTTTCGGCCCGAAACGTCGCCTATTGCCTTCGCTCCATAGATGCTGCTGCACCCGCTGAGTTTCCCCAGCAATTTTGTGTACCTTACATCTTTTTACAGGTGAGAATACTTTGCAAGTCAGCAATTATTTTTTGCTGAAGTATATGTTGTGTTTGATATGTTTTGGTCACTGGGGTTATTAAGTATCAGATCAGTCATTTTCACTGTACCTCGGTACACGTGACAATAAATAAACTAAACTGTCAATGTTGATCCTCAGCAGGTTATGTGACTGCACAATGTAAATGGCCTTGAGAAGCAAGGGAAAATAGCAACATTTCCTGCGGAAATTCAAAAAAATGTCTTACCTATAAAAGACAGAAGGTCGTGGTGGGAGGGCATTATTCTGGCTGGAGATCTGTGACCAGTGACAGTTTTGCCAGGATCAGTGCTAGGACACAAAAGAAAGGACAAAATTCTATTACTTCTGTTTTTAACATTCTGAAGACAAATGTGACCAAATTACTAGCTGAATGACAAGCTGCATTGTGTAGTGGAGATTCAGAAACATTGAAAGAATGTACTGTCACGTTCATTCTAATATTACAGTGTAATATTAAGCATCAGACTTGCTTTTTGCGATGTTTAATTGGCTTACGATACGGTACGATAGAACTGTATTTATCACAGGAGGGAAATTGGTCTACTAGCAGTCATAAAACACAAGATACATGAAGCATGAAATTAAAGTAATGTGGAAAGTCTAGAAATGGGGATGGGCAAAGATTGGGGAGGGGAGTCAGTCTACCCCATGACAGAAGGGGGAGGAGTTGTACAGTTTGATAGCCACAGGGGAAAAGGATCTCCTCTGGTGTTCTGTGCTGCTTCTTGGTGGAACCAGTCTGTTGCTGAAGGTGCTCCTCAGGTTGACCAGTGAGTCATGGAGGAGGTGAGCTGTATTGTCCAAGATGCTCCACAGTTTGAGGAGCATCCTCCTCTCTAAGACTTTCTCCAGTGAATCCAACTCCACCCCTAGGACGGGGTCAGCTTTCCCGATGAGCTTGTAAATTCTGTTGGCCTCTGTGGCTTTCGCTCTGCTACCCCAGCATACGACAGCGAAGAAGATGCAAAATGGAGGAACGTTTTGAAAGTCCCAGGGAGGTTGCAATAAAGCTTCCATTTTCCCAAGGGTAACAGTGCAAACTGTCTACAGTCATGGGGATTTACAGTATTGGGGAATATTTTCTTTACAAAAGCTTGCAGTGTAATTTATTAAATAATAGCAAGTGCCATTGAACTTGCCATTATTTATCTCGCCAAGATAACATAGAACCAGTGTGAACGGGTGATTGGTGGTTGGTGTGTACTCTTTCGGACTGAAGGGCCTATTTTCATGCTGTACCTCTAAACCTTGCTGGGTTGTGGATCCATGGCTGCCTTCTTCTAAAGTCAATAATCAGTTCCTTACTTTTACTGACATTGAGAGCAAGATTGTTGTTCAGGCACCATTCAATCGGTCGATCGATTTCCTCCTCCCCCCCCCCCCCCCCCCCCCCCCCCCTCCCCACATACACTCTGAACCATCATCTCTGTAATTCGTTCAACAACAGTGGTGGTGTCGTCAGTGAATTTGGAATATTACATTGATTGTAACTGTGTCCAGTTACACATTCATGCGTATGGAGTAAATCTCCAATATCATGTCATCGACTTGAAAGACAGATGTTTCCTGTCAGAGGTTGAAAAGAAAGAACAAACTAAAAGGATTCTGTGAAATTATATTTTTGCTACCTTCTTTTAACAAAAGTCCCTATCTTCCCCCGATCTAATTATCAGAGGACTGATTCATTTCACCGATACATATTAATGTTTAGAAATTCTATTGTATAAGCATGTTTTATTTTGAAGCATTAGGGAAATTAAATTGCTTTTGACATTTCACATCACTCTGAAAATTTGACTTGGTACTTGTGGTGTCATAGAGTATTACAGTTTGGAAACAGGCCCTTCGGCCCAACTTGCCCACACCGACCGGCCAACATGTCCCAGCTACACTAGTCCTGCGTTTGTCCCATATCCCTCCAATCCTGTCTTAATCATGTACCTGTCTAACTGTTTCTTAAACGTTGGGACAGTCCATGCCTCAACTACCTCCTCTGGCAGCTCGTTCCATACACCCACCACTCTTTGTGTAAAAATGTTACCCCTCAGATTCATACTAAATCATTTCCCCTTTGCCTTAAACCTGTGTCCTCTGGCCTTCAATTTCCCTACTCTGGGCAAGAGACTCTGTGCATCTACCTGACATATTCCTCTCATGATTCTATACACCATAGCACATTTCACCAAATAATGCATGTGGATGATGCAATTTCCTGTACAATGCTCCGTTAGGAATATGAAAGGGAGCATGAACTATTTGTGTAGGGAGGAACTGCAGATGCTGGTTTAAACCGAAGATAGACACAAAAGGCTGGAGTAACTCAGCAGGTCAGCCAGCATCTGTGGAGAAAAGGAATAGGTGACGTTTCGTGCCAAGACCCTTCTTCAGACTTTAATGCATGGCCTGTGGCCAATTCACCACATGAACAAGTGACAATAGTACAGTAGTCATCCAGTTAACAGCCAGGTAAGCAAAGACGGCAGAAACTTCTAGGTGTCTGTCTTTTGGATCCAGTGTTAAATTGTTACTCAGAGTGCCCCTTGGGTAAGCATAAACAAACTACAGCGTTATTTTAAAGAAGAACAGGCAGTTCCTTGTTACCAGTTCCTTGTTACACTTATACATAACAAATCTCTTTATATATTAGCCAAAATGATTAAAAAGACAAATGATCTGCTCATTTTCTCTGTAATTGAAAGGCAAAAAGTTGCTGAAAATCTTGTGAAAACACCTGCTGGAAACATGTGGCAAGTAAGTCATGCGTAAAATATGGAAATAAAACAGCACTGACATTCACATCAAAGACTCTTCATCAACATTTTTTTGACAGAAAGTCATAGAATTCTAAAGCATACTAACGGGCCATTCTGCCCAGCATGCCCATGCTGACATTTTTGTCCATTTACATTCATCGCATTTCCCTGCATTTGGCATGTATCCTTACATGCATTGCTATTTAAGTGCCTGTCTAAATGGTGACTGTATCTGATTTCACCACCTCTGGCAACGAGTTCCAGATAACTACGTTCCTTTTTTAAAAATAAACTTCCCCTCAAATCTCTTTTAAAACACTTCCCTCGCACCTTAACCCTATACCCTCTTGTTTTTAATGCCACTAACATGGGAAATGATCCCTGTCTACTGTCTCTTGTGTGATTTTTATATACATTATTGGGTCATACTTCAGTATTCTTCCCTCCAGGGCTGCCTATCCGGTCTCTTCCTAAAACTATTCTCCAATCCAGGCACCATCCTGATGAATCTCATCTGCACTCTCTCCAGCATGACCACATCTTTCCTATCGTACATTATTTGTACATAATATTGCAAGTGTAGTCTAATTTTACAAAATTGCAATATAATACCCCAATTTTTATATTCTGTGCCACAACCTACCTAGGCCAGTCTTTAATCATTGCAATACTAAGGGAATGCTGCTAACTTAGAAGGCACTGTCTTTCAATTGAAATGTTAAACCAAATGGATTTGGAGTGCACTGGCTGCTCTGTTTAGAATTCAGGATGGGAATTTACTGTTACAGTTCAAGCATGCAGATTAGATGGGAGGTAGACAAAAACCCTGGAGAAACTCAGCATCTATGAAGCGAAGGAATAGGTGGCATTTTGGGTCAAGACCCTTCCTCAGATGGGATGGGATGTGAGTGATTAGGTGTCAGGGACTGTTGGACCTCCAGAAGAAGTAATAAGATCAAATTATGATGATAAAACGTTGCATTAATTCCCATTCTGTTGGATTTGGGCCCATGCAAAGTTTGAATGTGGGAGTTTACTGCATTACCTGCATTAGAACAGCAACTAAATTTCAGAAGTAAGGCATTGGCTGTAACATGTTTTGGGAGTATACTGAGGTTCTTTCACATCCAAGTTATTTTTTTTAGATTGGTATAACACTATAACACTGTAACACTGTAACAGCACACTATGTAAAGGACAGGTAGACCCAAAATGCTGGAGTAACCCAGTGGGACAGGCAGCATCTCTGGAGAGAAGGACGGTCAGCTTCTGGATGTTCAAGACCTTGGGAGGATGCAACGATTAGATACAGGAAATATACCAGTAGTGAAGGGCTTCTTTTATGTGCAATGATGCACAAAACTGCAATTGTACTCAGTGCAAAGAAGTCTAAGTGCTCACAGGAATGAAAGGTTTTAAGAAACAAAAAATGTTCTATTTACAAGAAGGCAATTTTACTTCGGAGTCACGTGAGTGACTACGTGAAGAACCCCGCCACGACGCATGCGTGTCATATCGCTTCACGCTTGCGAAACGACAGGCGGGGTGGAGTGTTCCCCGCAGCGGTAAGTTTGAAACCGCGACCTGCAGGTAAGTGATTTACTCTGCGGTAGTTTTTGTCCCGGCGCTGTTTTTACACAGGGGGGGAAGCTGGACAAAATAGTGTCCACAAGTGCTGCGAGTAAAGCTGGCTGGGGAGGACCGCGAAGTTGCGGGAGCCAGCAGCAGCTGAAGGCACAAGCCCCGTAAGGGATCAGCTGTGCCGACATTTGGTCCCGCCCGGCCGTCGAATTCATGTCCAAATTATGTTAACACAATTCCTCCTACAGTCATCAAGGCAGACGTGATGCATGGACTCGTTTCCATGGCATGAAATCACAGAGCTTTAAAATCTTCACGCAGTCACTCACGTGACTCCGAAGTAAAATAGTAAGATTAAACGAGAACTTACCAGTTTGAAGTTTGATCTGTATTTTATGAGGAATTACGATGAGGGATTACGTGCCCTCCGCTCCCACCCTTGATCATATACTTAACTGGTATCTCTTCTCTAATCTTACTATGTTTAGTCATTACAGTTATTTGTGATTTCACACCGCTGCTTTGAAGAATGACACGCATGCGTCGTGGCGGGGTTCTTGACGTAATCCCTCATCGTAACTCCTCATAAAATACAGATCAAACTTCAAACTGGTAAGTTCTCGTTTAATCTTACTATTAAACAGTGCATGTAAATTTAGAGAAATAGGCAAAAGAACCAGAAGGGCAAACAAGATTGTTTTAAAATTGTGCAGTGGGTTGTTATGATCTGGAATTCACTGCCTGAAGGGTAGTGGAAGCAAAGTCAGCAAAAACCTTCAATAGGGAAATGGATACATATTTAAAAAGGAAACACTATCAGGGGTGTGGGGAAAGAGCAGAGGAAGTGGGACAAACTGGATAGACTTTCAAAGAGCTGGCACAAGCGCAATGGCCCAAATGGCCTCTTTCTTTGCTATATGATGCTATGAATGTTATTGCTGTTGAACGGCAAGATGCAACCAAATACTTACCTTTAAATCCCTTCTAATCCCTCAAGATCTGAACTATGCAAGATGAATTAAATTACAGTATTCAGCACTGCCGTGGGCTGTCTGTTCTTTCACTTTAACAGAATTCAGTTTAGTTTCTTGGTTTTCTCTGTTGCAATATAGATTATATTGTCAGTTTGCATCTAATGAGTGTCAACTATTTTCAATAGCTATGCAACTGATCTTGGGTAACAATCACGCCAATTGCATATAATGATCAAATTCAAAGTCATCCTTGCACATACATGGTCTTCCCAAGGCATTTTACAGTCAATGAACTTTTTTTGAACAGTGCTCACTCTTCCCAGTTAGGAAATAGTCTAGCAAATTTTTAGAAAGCAATCTCTTATACAGCCATGTAATGACCAGATAATATGCCTGAGTAATGTTGATTGATGGGTGAATATTGGTGAGCCTCAGATTTCCTTAGGGTAATGATTGAAAAGTACACACGTCCTACTAAAATGTAATGTATCCTGATAAAAAGTGTTGGAAAGAACTGCAGATGCTGGTATAAACCGAAGGTAGACACAAAATGCTGGAGTAACTCAGCGGGACAGGCAGCATCTCTGGAGAGAAGGAATGATAAAAAACTAAAGAGTACATTTATCCAGATATTTATATACATTCTCATACAGGGTACACACATCCAAATAAATTGACAAGTGCATGCTCATATGCCAGTGAAGAATCTATGTAATAAGCACTCCTCACAGCAAGCTATGAAGTTGCAGTTTCTGGTGGTGCACATTGCTGCTGCTGCTGATGGTCCACAGAATCTTATGGTTGTCCATTTTTGACCTGTCAGATATCTATTGAGTGTATTGAGCTGATGATTACACTGCTGCACAACATGATGTACCGTGTTCTCAATGTGAGCATTCAGCTTTATCACCACATGGACTGTACAGTTGCCACATCTACTAATGCCGTGTTTGACAGATGCATCTGCCACGGGTCTGTTGGTGAGCACAAGGTCATTCAGGTTTATCCTCTGTGTTGGCTCTCATTACCTGCCTCACGTGCAGACTGGCTGCTACATATTTCAGGGCTCAGTCATCTCAGTCACTGTGGTGGTACTAAGCTGACAGAAATTGAGTTTATTTGCCCAAAGTATACTTTGTGTTATTATTATTATTATTTTAATTGGTTCTAACATGTATTGTACAACATGGAGGAGCACTGATTTTTTATCAACTGAGGGAGAATGATGATTGATAATCAGAAGGAAGTATTCTTGCCCATATTTGAATGTGCTTGAGGAAGCCCAGAGCTATTCCTTCCCACCTATATATCAATGCATTCCCCCCTTTGGTCTTTGCTGCCAGATGGACAGGAAATGCTGCAGATTGTGATGGAGGAGTCTGCCACCTTGTCAGTAAGATACCACTCAGTGAAGGAAACTAAGCCAGGTTATCACTTAACCAACTGGACACCAGTCCTCAGACGTTTGTGAGAGGGACTTTGCAGGTAAGTTGAGAATGAGTGACTTTGCCGTGTAACTGGAAGAGTGCAGTTTTATTTTCCCTGTAAAGCTAGCTGCTGGGATCACAGCTGCAAATCTATATGCTGACAGTCACAAGATTAGCAATGACCCAGTGCAGTAGTACCCATTGAACTGACTTTGTGCAGGAGACCCATATTCTGGAACTTGGCAACTGAAGACTGCAACATTTATGCGTCTTTTAAAAGCAGTATTGTCGTGACACACATACTGTCTTCGTGCTAGTAGAAATTCCTTTTGTGCATTTTAGACCACTCTACCTCTGACACTGTAGCAAGCACTGGGAGTAGCAAACTGGATTATATATTTAACCTTTTTGGAGTGAATGTTGAACACATTCTTCTGTTGCAGTGCCACAGAGAGGGGAAGCTTATGTGAAGCTTCACAGAACAGGTTGGAAGTGAAGAACTTTGAGGCTTGATTTGGCACTGTAAAATTATCTGTAATGCAATTCAAAGTAAATCGTTATTTTAAAGTTCCTCCTGCAATAAAACCTGAGAAGCAAATGGGTCTGGGTCTGTGCCACACAGTTCAAAGTAAATCTGCACATAGAATATGAAAGAGTGGTTGCATTGCACTGTGAACACATTTAAGACAAAACGGTTCCATCTTTAGTTCACGATTATGTAAAATATTTGGGATTGTTGACTTTTGATGCACACTTGCATTCAAACACACTGGCTGTTCAGCATTTGTATTACATTAACTTTTCTCTGACAGTAAGCAGCTTTAAGCAAGTGACCTTTACTATTTATATCTCTCTACTCGTCCCTCCATGATTTTAGTCCAAGTGCTGCCTGGCACTCCCAACTTTATTGTTTCCTCTTTGAACCTTTTCCAACCCTTTCCTGTGTCGGCTGCAGGTTGGATTTCAAAGCTGTTGACATTAATCCTCTGAGACAACTGGTTCAGTTTGGAACCCAAACCAGCAGCAGAACAGCTCTGTAGTGATTTACAAAGGTTGATACCAGAACAGGCAAGATTGTGATTCTGTTCTCTAGATAAGACAATACTGAAGGATGAACAGAGGTCGTGTATAATTATGAAAGAATTTGATAGAGTAGCCATGGAGCAAATGTTTCCTTCATGTGAGGTGTTTTCAATATTTTGGCGAGAATTCTAAAGCTGAATTTATGATATTTGGAAAAATACCTTCATATTAAGAATGTAATTAGAATGAAGAACTTGCTTCTACTGGGAATAGTTGAGGTGAATACCATTAAAATATTTAGGGGGAAGGAACAGAAGGGTATTGTGCTTTGGTTAAACATGACAAGGTGGTTTGATGCTCATGTGGATTAGTTAGTCCAGTAACCTGTTTCTGTGCTGTGTAATGCATGTATTCAATACAGTAGCAGACACACATTTAACATCAATTTTTTAAATAACTGTAGAACTTGTTAACATTTTTATTTTGCACGTGGTCAAGACTATTTAATTGCAGCATATTGTATCTTCTACCCTAGCTGTACACCTGTAGCCTCTGTCCTTCTAAACACATCTCACTATCCAGTCAGGAGATGTAGGAATACTAATTTTAAAGGTAACATTTTGCAATTCTTTTGAGCATGTCCCGAGCCAAGTGTATTTTTCCTCATGGTGTAAAGAAAGAACCTTCTATTATATAGTGCCTTTCATAACCTCCAGACAGCTCTATGAATTTTGCAGCCAATTAGATACTTTGAGGTATAGTTACTGTGTTAATATAGAGATGTAGCTCGTTTTCATGCTGGAGGTTTCCACAGTTACATGATGTTGTGAAATCAATGTGTTTTAATAAAATTGCCTGATGACTGGATGGTGAATCTTCACCAGGAAGAATTCACCTGGTTTTCTCTCAATGACACCTGGGGATCTTTTATATTCACCTCTGAGGATAAACAGAGCCTTGGATTTAATAATCAATCAATAGGCAAATGCTAATGGATATAGTTAGGAGGATACAACTTAGCAAGGGGAGAAAGAAATAGAAGGATATTGCTAGTTTGGGTAAATGTGCAAAATTGGTTGGATGCTCTGTGGCTCAATCAGCCTAAACACTACTGTTTATTAGTACATTCACAACTCTGGGTTTACTGTTGCATTGTTATAAAGTGTAAATTTTGCTCAGCTACATGTTGCCTCGTTAAGAATTTATCATCATATAATAATAACGATGTTTCAAAATGGTAGCTGCTTCAATTATGGTCCTCTGTTGAACAACAAAGGAATATAACTGAGGATTTCACGCTTTTTTGCTGATAATCCCTCAAGCAAAGTGTGTACTGCTATTTACATATTTACAATAAAATTCTCTCAGGAGGTCTTTATTTGTTATTCATCATAAGATGCAATCATTTTCATACAAGACAAACCTGTGGAATACAAGTGTGATAGCATATCAGATACCGTAACATGCTTTAATCTGGTACAAAACATAAGCAGAGCTCTAAATAGTATTTGCATTTTCAAAAGGCGTGATTGTAACTTTAAAAAGTAACAAAAGATATATGATTCCACAAATCATTTCTTACACTAAAGTCACTATAAAACACTATATCCCTTTCAGGCTTTGAAGAAGTTACAGTATACAGTGTCTTTCATGATCTTGGGGCATTCTAAATTACTTGACAACCAATAAACTACATTTGAAGTATAGTCATTGTTATAATGTAGGAAAAATGGCCAATTTGTACACAGTAAGGGAGTAACAAACTGCAATAAATAAATGACTAGATAATCTGTTTTAGGTACTGAATGAGGAATAAGAGTTGAACAAGGCATTGGAGAAAATTCCCCTGTTCTTCAAATAGCATCATCTGACCTTTCACACCAAATGTACAGGACAGACTGGGTTTCAATTTAACAGCTGATCTAAAATCGAGTACCTCCTTCAGGGTATCTTCCTGCAGCTATGTTCTTGGGAATGGTAGCCTAAATGTTGTGCTTGTGTTTCTGGAGCAGGTCTTTAATCCACAATATTTTCACTCGGGTTCGAGAGCAACCCTCTGCTCAATAGCCTGATTCTGAGAATTATCGCAATGAATTTAGGATCAAGATCATTTTCATTGAAGACTAATCTTAACATAAAACAAGCATTTTTATGCTTGACATCAGTAATAACTGGGATGGTTCAGAGGCTGTTAGCTGTCTGTTTTACCTAGTGAGTTTCTGACTTTTGCTGGGAAGGCCAGAATAGAACGACCAAAAGGAATTGTCTTGAGCTCCATTCTGTCGTTTCATAAAAGGTTACATGAATATTGTCCCTAAGACCAGAAACCTCTCGGGGCTCGTTTTACCTTGGGCATTTACTTTCTGTTTCAAAGGGCATTGATTTACACATAGGAGCATTTCTGCAAAAGCCCTGCAGGAGCTTTTGAAGAGCAGACATTAAATTTGTTGAAAATAGATCTTCCTCCACAAGTACCAGCAGTTTTACAACAAGAATTTTGAAGGTTATTAATCATTATAATTGTGGGATTTTGAAGCTAAGAAACCATGGCCATTAGTACAATATTGCTTTGCACATATAAACATCACAAGATATAAAACCTAAAACTTAATGCATAAATAAAACTAGTAATAACTCCCATTTTATAATGTTTCACTGTCATATCAGGACTCTATTTGCATACTATTGTTAATCACTTTCATGTACCTACTTTCTTCACTTTTCTCAAATATGCTTGCTCCTAACAAGGTCTAGCTCTCCTTGACTGCTCTTTTCATTTAGCCCAGACCATTAGGTTTGACACAGTGGCCATCATAGTACACTTTTTGTCCCTTCATTGTCCTGTTCATACAAATTTTACCAGTAGGAGTCATGAACTCATACAGCATATCGGATGGCATTTTACCAATGTACCGTGCATTGCCAGCTCCCTGAAAGAGCTGTGCAATGATTCCTATCCCTCACAGATTATCATTAATTCCCCTACATAGAATATTTTGAATTTATTTTTGAAAGTTAATGTAGTTTCTACTTATACTATTGCTTCAGGCAATGCATTCCAAGTAATTACATCTAAAAAAAATGCAGCTGCTTTTCCAATGCCAAATTAATTTGCCTCAGCCAAAGTGAGGATGATACTTGTAAGTGGGAGCCGATTAACAGAGGGAGGACAAAGTACCTGGCAGAGAACAAAAATGGTGTGGCAAATATTAGAAAATATATTTCTATGGCCATTGGTTTCACGGACCCATTTCTTACTGAACAACTCTTTTCTCCTTTCTCCCCATACCACATTTGTAAATCATATTTTTATCTTTGAAAAAATTACGGAAACCTTAATGGATCTATTTTACCTCCTTGGTATGTACAATGAATAACATCATTCCAACTCACACTCAACAGTCACTATACTTCAAGGGAGATTTATTATGTTAATATCTTTAGAGCTGATATATAAATGCAAGTACAAATTAAACTGAGCAGCTTAATTTTTTAACAGGCACCTAATTGGAGATCACCATTAGTCATGTCAATTTCTACTAATGGCATTGGTGGAAAATATATCCCCAACATTAGCAGCCAAAGTTAATGCTAAGTGCTCAATCTGTATTATCCCAGTAATGCCTACATGAAATGTAGTCTAATTTAACTTCGAAGCTGACTCAATTAATATATAGGGTTCAAGAATCACTCCCTAAAATACGTTTCTGTTGACAGGTCTCTGAATTCATTTAAGGTGTTTTTTTGTGTCAAAAGGTAAGAAAAGTTGTTGGTATTTGTTAAATTAATAATATAGCTCATCTTTATAGACTAATTGATAAATTCTATTTCAGATTGCACAGCGATATATTGATGGCCGAATGTAAATTCCTCAAAAGTGTGACACATGAAATAAAACGTTACGGAGCATTTCTTTGCTTGAACCACCTAGATTGCAGTTAACTGTGGACTCACAATCAAGTTTGCCGACAATTTTACCACATGCACTACGCCCATATGAACATTATTTTTAAATCATAGAAATATTCATGTCAGTCTTTCTTTAAATAGTTGATTAGATAGTATTTGTGGAACTCACAGGAAATGTACCGTGGGTCCAGAGCACTGTCCTCACATAACTTTGCCCTTTTACTGATTGTTTTATGACAATAAAACATTACATTTATGTTGGCTTTAAGCAACAGTAACGAAACATCTTTGATGTTAGTTCTTTTCACTCAAACTTCAGGGACCAAAAGTCAGCGAACCCATTGTAGCCATGTATGAATTGCTCATGTACTTCAATAGCTGAAAAAAAAAGGCTGGGGCGATACTCAATCAATTCTCCTCGATTCTTTGGTTTTATATTGAACCGAACTCCTTCCATGAACTAGGGCACACTAAATGCTTCCTGGCATCATTTGAATAAAGCCATGAACAAAACCTTATGGCCCTGGAGTGATAATGTTGAGATGCCTGGTGGAAATTACTTTGTATGGTGTACAGTGCTTGCCAGCTGTCCATTGCGTGGCAATGTGGTTGAATCTGCAGCCAATGTTTGATCCTTGCTCATTTGCAGGTTCTTCTTGCCCTACCGTAGCCTCTCATCAGATATACCGTATTTTCTGCTTATTCCACTGCAAAGCTACTTGGCCTTACGTGGGGCAGATAATTGCTCATGTCATAAGTATGTTGGATTGGCCAATAACCTATAGCTTTATTGTCTTTGACATCGGCATTAGGTTTTGCCTGTGTTGCTACTTGCTGCAGAGTAGGCTGACTTGGGTTTGGATAT
Source organism: Amblyraja radiata (assembly GCF_010909765.2). Classification (NCBI taxonomy): domain Eukaryota; kingdom Metazoa; phylum Chordata; class Chondrichthyes; order Rajiformes; family Rajidae; genus Amblyraja; species Amblyraja radiata. Next base: position 1,185,577 of record NC_045988.1, read on the forward strand.
AATGGCATACCTGTTGGTATATAATACAAAGTTTCCATCTGTGTAGACTCAGAGGAGAAGCTCCTATGGATGGGGTGTTCATGGTGGTGCATATCTGCTTTATCTTGTGCAGAACCTTGTTGAGACAGTGATTGGCTTTGCATCTCCAGAGGTCTCTGAGAAGACACAGGAGGACCAACAAATACTCCAGGATAAGGCATATTGGGTAAATAAGATGGACCCATAACTCCTGGATGTAAGATGTAAGGAGAGAAAGGCACTTGATACACACCACCAAAGGGTTGCTGAGACATTACAACTTCCACATATTGTCCTGTTACTGGGTCCAATAACATTCTGCGTGAAGGTTGAACCGGAGCATCCACATAGTAATAGTTTCCAGTCTCTGGATCCACAAGCATCTTTTTCTGAGTCTGAGGGTACTGAAAAGAAGGGATGCCAGGATTACCTGTTTCTTGAGACTGGGATACATCACAAGCTGTCTCCACAAAGCTTGATGGCATTGTCCCTAGAAAACAAGGGGACAATTGAGGCTGACCTTGTTTTGAGGAGCCATAACATGGATTCTGAGAAGTCTGTGGCTCCTGGGGATGAGAAGGTGACTGCATTTCTTGTTTTGGAGGTTCAGTTAGCTCCAAGCTGCGCTGATGTTGAAAATAGGGCAATGGTTTAATGGCGGTAGAATGAGGGGAAGTGGTTGTTTGTCCCAAATTTGGCACCTGTGACCTTCGTTCCTCACTGGAAATAGCAAGGTAATTTACACTTTCCAAGGATGCTGATCCATGTTCTTGTGTGCCTTCTGCTCTAGCCGATTGCACACCTGCGCAGGAATTCTGCTTCTGATCCAGGCCAAATAGTCTGGTGACTGAATTTATTGGAGGAAGTGCCTTCACCTTCAATTCTGCTGAACTTGGAAGGATTTGTGAAGTTGTATCTTGGTATTCCACTAAAGTTGAAACAGGGATATTAGTGGCAGAGGCTGATGTGCTTTTCTTATTAACATTGCTTTCAGATTTGTGAGTTGATGTCTTTGCTGTGCTGTGTGTGCTCTGGTAATGATTTGTGCCTTTCACAGTAAGTGTACTTTGTTTATCTGTGACACTTATTGAAGAGGGTTGAGAAGCTTGTGCAGTAATGCTATTTAAAGCCTGATTCTTCATAGATGAATGTTTACTTCTAATGTCATCATCAGATGGCTCAGAGTTATTCTTGCTTTCTTCTTCTAAAATCAATGATAAAACATAACTGTCCTTTATTGGCTCTTTTAGCATTTTCAGTCCACTTTTTTCCACTGTTTGTGCTTGTTCAATGTTTTTTACTTGATCCTCAGAATCATTCTTGTTTTCCTTCTTAGACTCGCTCTTGCTTTCACTAGTCTCGGTGCAGTAACCCGGGAGTCTTCTCTGATGATCCTGCCAAGCCTGACTCTCACCAGCAGCTTTCATTTTCCCAACCCTTTCTTCATTTGACTTTCCTAGAACTTTACACAGATTCTCCAGCCGCACTTGTATATCTTTGACAGTTTCATATTTCCCAAATGTTACATCTATTACATCACTCTTTGATGTGGAATTATTTGAAACACTTTTCTCCTTTTTCTGTCCAGCTTGTGTCTCATTTTTAGACTCGCTTCTCCTAGGCAACTTTGTGACTTCTGCAGTTTGGGAGAGTGACTTAATCATCATCTTACTTTCCATACCATACTGAACAGTCTTAATATTCTCATCTTTTCCTATGGGTGTGTTAAGCATGGAGCTCCCAGAAGATTTTCTCTTCTGTTCTACCTTGACTTGACCTTCTGTTCCACATTCATCCTTTCCTTTGATTTTTTCAGTCTTAAAAACTGAATATTCAGAATTGTTATTTTTACTTCCCAGGTTTCTGGCTTGGCTTTCTTTGTTGAGTTGTCCTTTCCCAGTTAACTCTTGAGTCTTCTCACTGTTTAATGAAGACATCCTTGATGATGTCTTCTGAAGATCCAACTTGGAATGGAGTTTCTCCAATATATCTTTACCTGCCGATAACTTTGCATCATTTATGTTATGAGTTGGAGTATTCAAATGTATATTCTGATTTTCCACACTTTTAGGCTCATTAATCCCCACTACTTTGGTATCATTATTCTTTGAAATTGTAATCTTCTGGAGTTTATTTGTATGTTCTGGCCTGTTCTGAATTTCTCTTTTAGAATCAGCTTTTCCATGTACTGAATTGAGATCCTCATGGAGTGAAGATATATTTCCAATATGCTTCTTTTCACTGTTTAGTTTTACTGAATCTTCTCTTTTAGAACCAACTCTATTGGTTGGCACTTTGCTATCATTCTTCTTTGGAGCAGGCTCTACAAAATCCTTCCTGAACTTCTCTGCTATGTTTTGATTAGCCCCAATGGATTCTACATTCTTATCTTCTGTGTATGCATTAGACATTGATAAAGATGAATTCTGGTTCTCTACTCGACCAGAATGTCTTATTTTATCCTGTGAAGTATTAACTTTTTTTGGAGGCACCTTGGTATCTTCCATTCTTGAAGCAAATGGAATTTGTAATTCATCATCATTCATCATTTTCTTTTGGGAGTTCTTCATTTCAGTTGATTTAGTTGCCACTCCACACTCTTTCTCCCCGTCTTTTTTACCACTCTGAGTTTCAGTTCTTGCTTTTTGTGGGTGATCAATTGTGCTTTTGTTTGTGTTGAATGGAATCAATAACTTGATATCATCAGAGTATGTCCTGGAGGTGTCTGTGCTCCCAGCATAGGTCCAATATTTTTTGTCGACTGATACATTGCTGTTGCTTCTCCAACCAGTTGTCTTGCCGTGGATGTAGACTGGCAGTATGGGGGAACCTTCCACTGCTGCAATGGTTTGATCAGATGCCATGGGCATGCGTGAGCCATTGGGCTGAAGAACCTGTGCAGATCCAAAAGCTTTTGCTTCATTGGCATTGAATCTTAAGGCACCATAGGTATTCTTGACAAGCTTGCGGACATCCCGTACCTGGTGGATCGGACCTTTAGTTTTCTCTAGTACAGATTCTCTTCTTTTAAACTGTAACTCTTGGATCCTGCAGCCATCTGTTTCAAACTTAAATGAAGCTGGAAGGGTCATATACTTGGGGTCGAGGGCAATGACCTTACTCAGAGAGCCAATGTGTGGAGCCAACTGTTCAACAGTTCCAAAGGGATCTACTTGATGCTGGTGTTTGGCACCAGAAGCAGATGTCTTCCCTAATGGCTGTGGCATTGAGATGCTCCTTGAGACATTCCTTCTTTCCAAATTACTACCTGACTGCTTATAATTGGCTTTGTCCTCGCAACGTGCCACCAAACTGCTGGTCTGCAATCTCTCTCTGGCAGCAGGTGGGGTACAGTCCACATCATCTGAGGCGCCTCGGACGCTTGGTGTTTCGGATTGATTGTTGGCCAAATTTCCGCCCAACCCCATGGCCCTCCCTGGCCTCACTGCTCTCTGGGCGTCGAGGATGTCGTGGTTGGTGTGCCCGTCCACGGAGATGCCTTCACCCTTGAGGGAGCCGCCGCTGTCTTGCCGGAGGACGCCCCTCTTGTCATCTGCACCCTCGCCGTTCACTTCGCTGCTTCTCCTCCTCAAGAGCGCCGCCACATCCTCCCCCATGATATCACTCTCCGGCTTTGCGCTGGAATTACGCCGCTTGCCTTCGGCGTTGACGGGGAACTCGAATTCCTTCAAGTTGACGGAGGAGGGGGTGGAGGGCACGGACGAGAGGGGTTCGTGGACGGCGCCGCGTTCCATCTTCAGTTCTTGCTCAAACTGCATCTTCTTGAAGATGACATTGGAGATGTGGCAGGATGCGAGCTTGGCTTTTTTGGAACACTCCTCCGTAGACTCCATCCTCTGCAGCGGCCTCTCGCTGCCCCCTTCCTTCACCTCCGTTCCCGCATCCTCTCTGCAAACACCGATCTCCTCGTCCCTCGCTGCCATCTCCCCACACCGAGTGCCATCCTGCCCGCCACTGGCATCGCTGGTCCCGAAGAAGGTCAGCTCGCTTCTCTCCCGCTTCTTAAACTGGATCTCCCTCTTGGGGACGGTCCGGCCCTCCTGTGTCTCCACGGCCACATCCACACACTCAACCTGCCCTCCCCCGAATGAAGGGCCGCCTCTCTCCTCCCTGCTCTCCTCGCTCTTTGCGCTTGCGGCGCGGATGGGGGTGCCGGGTGGCTGGTGAGTTTCGGCCAAGTTGGCCTCACTCAGCTCGGCGTAGGTGGACCACTTATTGGTGGCGCTGCTGTCATCCGACAGCGACAGGGACCACTCTGTGGATGCCCTGGAGCTGGAAAGCTCGATGTAATTGTTGTGGGGACAGGCTAGGCTCCGGAAAGATAAAGCAGTCAGCTTTCGCACCTCGTAGTCCGTTTCATCTAATTCACTCACCAAACTGGCCGTGTCGCTCATATAATCAGCGCAGGCGCTTCCAACACTTCCACGAGGGTCCTTGGAGAAATGGTCCCCAAAGTCCTTCTCAATCTGGAACATCTCCCCAGTTTCTGTTCAGTCCGTGGCCTTGGGCGCATTCACTGTGCCTTCGCGCTTCTGCTCTCCAAAGCTGTGCAGCTTTCTCCCCTTGCTCACTCTGCACTATTCTGGGCAGTGGCTGACAGCTGAACCTGTCGCTCTCCCTCGTCCTTGCAGTTGTTGCTGTGCCCGTCCCTGCAACAACCCCCCTCCCCCGCCTCTCTCGTTCTTTCCCCCGTCTCCCTCTCCCTCTCCCTCCTTCTAAGGATGGATCAGGTTCATTGCATTTGCTGACTATCCCTTCAATCTCCGGATTGGCGTTTGCAGTTCATAAATTATAAGCAGTGGCTTGGACCAAAGGTTGTTTTATTTTTAATATTCCTGAAAATGTTTTCTTCTTGTGGTGTCAGTTTGGATGCAGAGTTAAATATCAGGCATCTCTCTGCCACCTCTTCTGTAGATCACCACTTCCACTGTATTATACAAGGTGTTTACATGTTCTATAGTAATGGGGTTTGCCAGCCTTGAGTTGACAGAGAAACATTCTTTTTGAGAGAATCCTCTAAATTGATATACATTTATAATTGTCCTTTTCATGACAGTGGAGGTAAAGGTCTTTTTGTTGGCAATTAAGTATTTTTGAATGATACAAAAATGTGAAGTACAAACACCAATTAGTCATAGAGTGATACAGTGTGAAAATAGTCCCTACGCCCCAACTTGCCCACACCGGCCAACATGCCCCAGCTACACTAGTCATCGAGTGAAACAGCATGGAAACAGGCCCTATGGCCCAACTTGCCCACACCGGCTACATGTACCAGCTACACTAGTCCCACCTGCCTATGTTTGGTCCATACCCCTTCAAACCTGTCGTCCTTCAAATTCCTTTGAAAATTACCGTTAAATGTGCTTCCACTATTTTTCCAGGCAGTGCATTTCATATGGCAAAAAATGGTGCTGTGGGAATTTTTTGTATGTCTGTCTGAAAGCGCAGACAAGGCCTCAATTTAACATTGCATTTGGAAATTAATACCTTGACAGGCAGTGCTGTCTTTGCATTGGACTGGGATTTTCAGCCTAGATATCTGGAAAAACAATTAAACCCATGGCCTCTTGAATTGTAGGTGAGAGAGATCTCCACTGAGTGATGGCCGATGAGAAATATGGCTCGTGGTTGTACTGATTCGCTCTGTTGACTGATTAAAACTGGGTTACCAGCAAACAGCTAGAAGTGGTCTTTCAGGTAAGTGACTCCTACTGACCGTGAATGTGCACATTTGACGGGTTCAAGACTGGCTGCATTTTTCTTCATGATTGATTTATCCAGCTAGCACTCCCCGTCTAGATCCGTTCATCATTTGAGCTGTGACTTCAGGTGAGGAGAAAACAAATTGGAAATAAGGAGGGGTATTGACTAGAAAGAGGGGTGTTCACTTGTACACCATTGTGTACTGTACACCAGTGTGTACAAGTGACTGTTAAAGAAGGAATGGTGTTCACTAGTGACATGAGAATTCAAATGTTACTAATTGTGTATCATGAATATAAAGTGGACAATAAACACTTGATGAGCTTGGAATCTTCATAGTTTCACAATGTATGAAAATGTATTTTAACCTTTTTGTGTATTTATAAAAATAAGATAAATAGCAGATTCTACAATCATTTTTGGATAATACTTTGTTACTGTATAGCAGGAGATTTTTTTCAGCAAATACATGGACGAGGTACAATTTTGCGTGTACGGTGATTTTAGTGCTTGGGACTAAATTGGGGTTACCATAGCAATGTATTTGGCTTGTCAGCAATTTCCATCAGACAACACTTTCATAAAAGGACCAGAGGTAACTTAATCAGTATTAGCTATGTGGAATGTGAGAGTTTGTTTGGAGAGTTCCTTCTCTGATTACAGGGAACCTGGAGGTTATTAGCAGAACTAGAATTGGCTGAGCATTTGTCATGTTTAATGCTGATTTCTTCCTGGATTGACCTCTCAATGAGAGTATTTCAAGAGTAGCCAACACCTTGCTTCAACCACTCTGAAATCCAACCAGCCACTGCATTGTAAATGCAGAGAGGGTGAATAGGATTCAGAGCCAAGGGTCAGGTTCTGTTTGCTCTGAAACATGAGTTCAGCAAGAGGATCCAAAACCTCGAAGTAGAAGACAGTGTTCCCCTGAAGCATTCAACTTATTTCACAGTGTTAACTTCAAGTTAACAAACCAATACAACAATGCGTTCATTTTTATTGCAGCTATTTTTAAAATTATTTTCATGATTCCAAATGCTGTCTCTTGTGATCATGTGGTTATAAATTCAGCAGGCACCCTTCTCTCTAAAGTACTCATTAGCTAGACTCCTAGTAAGGAATAATTTTTCTATCGTTTCTTCTAACACAATGTTTCTGCTTCCCTTCTCCTACATGTTTTGTATTTGCAATTATTTAGAGTCATAGTGATATAGCGTGGAAACAGGCCCTTCAGCCCAACTTCCCCACGCCAGCCAACATGTCCCATTCTTGTTCCTTTATATGCTCCCACAATAACTCTTCCATTCCAGGTATTATTCTATCAAATCCTTCCCTAATCTGCTTCCAATGAGTTATCATCCTCCCTTAAATAAGGAGATCGATACAATACGCAGTTCTCTAGGTTTGGTCTCACCCAATTTGACTGAAGTATAAGCTCCACACTTTTACATTCAATTCCATATAGCAATAATTGATAATATTCTGTGTAAGGAAGAACTCCAGATGCTGGTTAAAATTGAAGGTAGACACAAAATGCTCGAGCAACTCAGCGGGTGAGGCTGCTCTCTGGAGGGAAGGAATGGGTGACGTTTCGGGTCGAGACCCTTCTTCAGACTGATGTCAGGGGAGGGGGCGGGACAAAAATAGAATGTAGGCGGAGACAGTCGGACTGGTGGGGGAGGGAATGGAGAGATAAAGAAAGGGCTATCTGAAGTTAGAGAAGTCAATGTTCATACCGCTGGGGTGTAAACTACCCAAGTGAAATATGAGGTGCTGTTCCTCCACTTTGCGTTGGGCCTCACTCTGACAATGGAGGAGGCCCAGGTCAGATTGGGAATGGGAGGGGGAGTTGAAGTGCTGAGCAATCGGGAGATCAGATAGGTTATGACGGACTGATCGGAGGTGTTCAGCGAAATGATCTCTGAGCCTGCGCTTGGTCTTGCCCATGTGGAGACAATAATATTCTATATTATATTAATAATATTCTGTCAGCTTTCCACGTTACTTTCTGCACCTGCATTTTACGTGTAAATTCCGCACTAGAACTCTCAGATCCTTCTGTATCTCTGGGCACTGGACTCTCTCACCATTTAGTATTACTTTATATTGTTCCTGCCTATTTGAATACGTTCACATTTTCCCACAATATACACCATATGCTACATCTTTGTTCACACATAACCCATCAACATTCCTTTGTAGCCTCCATAGGTCCACTTTACGATGTATTTTGCTACCTATCTTCGTGTCATGAGCAAATTTAATAACTATTTTTCATCCGAGACATAAATTATAAAAAAATAAAGTGCTAACACCAATGCGTGTGGAACACCACTCTTTACATCTTGCCAATCGAGGTAAGACCCATTCGAGCCTTGTCTGTTTCCTGTTAGTCCAGTTAGTTATTAAATGGTCTATCTACACTAATTTGTTCAATCCTGCACCATGATTCTCCACAATCACCTTTGATGTGAACCTTATCACATACCTTCTAAAAATCTACCCACAATACATCTACTGGTTCTCCTGTATCCATGGTCTGTTATGTTTTCAAATAACTCAAATAAATTGTTGAAAAGTGATTTATTTTTCAGAAAATCATGATGCTTTGTCAGATTACTTTGAATTTTTGTAAATACCCTATTTTAATGTAAATAATAATAGCTTCAGATATTTTTCCCCAGACAGATGTTGAGTTAATTGACCTTTGGTTTCCTGTTTGCTGGTTCCCTTTTTGGATAAAATTTGCATTTGTCTAATCTAATGGAACCTTCCACGAATTCCATGACAAACGAGATATTCCCTATTGTAGTGTTTTAAAGTACAGTATGTAGCTGAGAACATTGGAAAGCTGTAACTATCATTTTCTAAAGTTTCCTTAATTTAGTAACTGTTTCTTTAACTGGAAAATGATCCACTTTTTTAAACGGCTGAATGATGAAATTTAGGAAATGACCAACAAATTTACATAATATCCGTTGTGGGGAATATTACAATACAAATTTATTTGTCATTTGAGCCCCAGTGAGACTCAAACGAAATTTTGTTTCCACAGCCATACAAACAAAGACAATTCCTAGACATACACACAATTAAGTTCACACAAACATCCATCACAGTGAACCCACTGTGATGGAAGGCAAAAGTCTTTTCTCTCCCCTGCTCTCCATGTCTCTCCCGATGTCCAAGCCCCAGGCGGGCGATGATAAGTCCCACGGCCATTTTAGGCCGTGCCGGGCGATTTACGGCCCCGCTCCCGGTCTAGAAGTCTCGAAGTTGGAGCCCCCGGCGGGCGCTGTAATGTCCCACGGCCATGAAGCCGCGCCGGGCGATGTACGTCCCCGCTCCGGGTCGTTCCAACCCCGCGACACGGGCTAGAGAAGTCGCGTTGCGGGAGCTCCGGGAAGCGGTCTCTCTCTCCCCCCGGACCCGCGAGCTCCCGATGTCCCAGTCCACCGGACCTGCGGCTGCGTTGCTGGAGCCTCCGAGCCCCAGGAGTCGAGTCGCAGCAGCAGCGAGTCACCACCGCTCCCCACGCTCCGAGGCCGGCCAGCCCCACGATGATGAGTAGTCCGCAGCTCCGCTGTCTCCCGAGCCCCCGGGTCGTTCAGGTTGGAGGCCGCTCCACGGTGCTAGGCCCCAACGACAACGGAGACCCGACAGGGAAAAGGTCGGGTATCCCGGACAGGGAAGAGATTTTAAACGGTTTCCCCCTCCCCCCACATATACACATTTAAAAACCAGTATTTAAAAAACACCAACACTACATTTAACTAGACAAAAAATAAAAAAAGACAGACAGGCTGTAGGAGCCGCTGCAACGAGTCGCGCCGCCACCAAGTGAGTGAGAATCTTGAAAAATATGTGTAGATCTGCGAGGCCCAGTATAAATTTGCAAATGAGAGTTCAAGCTCACTGAATTCAAGTGTTTTTAGAGAGATAACTAAATAGTGGGCAGTTAGTATTTCCAGGTGTTATTCATTTGGACTTCTGTATGGCATTTGATGAAGAGGCTGTTAACCAAAGCTCTTTGAATTGAAGGGAACTTAGTGCAGTGGCTGGAAAATTGGCTGAGTGGGGATTAGGCAATGACTGAAATTGGCAGAATGTGATTGATGTGACTGCAGTGACCTGTGTTGGGGCTCTATATTTTTCAAAAGTCCATAAATGACCTAGATGATTAAATGGCAAGTTATATATCCAATTGTGCTTGTGACAAGAAATAGGGGGCATTGTAAATCGATGTAAATTCAGGCATTAAATCCAGAGAGATTAATTGATTGAGTGAACATGAAAGACTGAAGCAAATAGATTTGGAAACTATTAAAATCAAAGTCTGAAGAAGGGTCTGGACCCGAAAAGTCATCCATTCCTTCTCTCCGGAGATGCTACCTGTGCCGCTGAGTTACTCCAGCATTTTAACCAGTGATTTAAACCACCATCTGCAGTTCCTTCCTACACATTTTTTATACTATTATATATGCCCATCCATTTTGCACCTGAAAAGAACGGAATGCTTTCTAAATGGTGAGAGGTGTGATTTAATAGAAGTTGAAATATACCTCGGGGTCCACATAATGCCATGGACAATACAGAAAATAATCAAAACCGTTTATGGAATGCTGCTTTTTATAACTAGTGGACTGGGGGTCAAAAATACATATTGTGTTGTACTTGTGCAAAACACTTCTTCCACCACACCTGGAGTCTGTGAGCAGTTTTTGGCACCACTCATCGGGAAGGCTACATTAGTCTGAAAATCAGATCAAATCTTTCAAAAGCAATTTTGTCGATAGCTTTATCAGGCAGTGAATGGCAACATTTTCGATAAATTTGGATAAACAGAGGTATTAAGGAAAATTGGGCAATTATCCCATATGGAGTTAGATTAGAGAACAGCCATGAAATGGTGGAATGAGGTTGAGGAGCTAAATAGGCTAGAGTGGTTCCTATAGTCATTCAGTGCTCTTATAAACATCTTGTGGTGATTAAATAAAACAAATGCTGTATAACTGCATGTTTTACCAGGAAAGAGAGTTGATAAAAATGACTTCCATCCCGGATGGTCAACAGGGAAGGTTTTAAGCAAAGGGGCATCACCAGCAACAGAGTTGTGTGGCCTATCATCCTGGATTGTCCTGTAGTCTCCCAGAGTTGAAAGATAATTTCTTGAACACTATAGTAAACAAAGCACAGGAGAAAATCATAGAAGGAAATTGGAAAAAAAACACAATTTCAACACAAAGAGAAATGCGATGAAAAAGGAGAAAAGATTGTCAGACTGTGCTGAGTCACTAGGGGTGGCCAGGACTAGGCATTGTTTCAGATATGCTAAGGATGAGCAATAATTTGTGGCAAGCAATGTCCCCATCCCGTGCTCAGAGCTAACTGATGGAAATAATTTTTTGAGCTAATTTTAATGTTATGTTAAATACAATAGCTTTATTTACCTGACCATACTGCACTCACTATTGCTTTTTCAAATCCTTCCATCTGATAGCATAATTCCCAAACCTTCAAAGATCAAGTCCAGATGCAAATGAAAATGATCATCGTCATTGAACCAACACTTCATGGAGAAGAATGACGAAACAGACAGAATCAAGGCTGAAAGGAGTCATAGCAGAGATGATGTCGACCAAGATGTAATGAATGGGTTTTATGGATATGATGGCCAAAGGCCAATTAGCCAGTTATCTGAAACAGGTACATTGCTGTACGATGAAAATGTGAAGTATACGCTTGAGAAACTAGTCCACGGATAAAGTAGCAGAATAGGAAATATTTTAAGGAGCAAAAAAGCCCAGCGAAATGTGACCAAAAAATTATGTCTCCTGGATAAATTTCAGGCAAACAGTAACCTCCTCTTGGCAACAACCAATTCCTCTTTCTGCACCCAATCTTACCACAGTGCATGTGCTCAGGAATCCCCCAGTCAGCATGGGGAAACCCTACCATTCCTGAACAATGGTGGTTCTTTCCATCCTTATCTCCAGTGTGTGAGATTGAGAAAGGACCAATTACCATTGTGCCATTTGCAAACACTCCCTGTCTTGTAATAAATTGCAAGTAGGAAGATTGCAAGGCTTGTCTCAGCCTGACTGCCACATATGCTTCATTAGCACTTGTCATTTTTGTGACCTTGTTCCTGATTGATGATCTATTATCATCCAGATCTAAAATCATTTCTCTGTTTCTTGGTAAGAATATCTTTAAAATAAAAAAAACTAAACCACTTCAGTTTTCCTGGGAGCTCATGTGGTGAGCATTTGTGTGTGTGTGTGTGATAACAGAAAGACGAAGATTCCTTGCAAGACATATTTCTATCTAAGAGCCTGCTGTTTCTCACTCTCTGGTCTCACACATGAAGACAGGCCTTTGATAACGTACTGGAATGGATTTGGAGGGGACTTGATGGTGAAAAGCCAATTCCTCCCAACTCCAGAGAGCAGGATTATGGAAAAAAAAACAGGAGAAATTTTATCTTCATTCCAATAAATTCAGACTTCATTTCCATGCTGGCAAAAAGAAACCGACAGTGCAGGAAGGAACTACTGAAGCTGGTTTAAACCGAAGATAGCCACAAAATGCTGGAATAACTCAGCAGGACAGGCAGCATCTCTGGAGAGAAGGAATGGATGACGTTTCGGGTCAAGATCCTTCTTGATGACATTCCTTTATTATGTATGATCAGCTGGGAAGCTGCATACTTAAACATCAACTTTACCTGCAACTGCTTTCAGTAATTATCCTTTTTTAGAGAGATGAGGAATCCATGTTGACCAATAAACATGGCACTATCTTTCTCACCTTCAGAAAAGTTATAGAAATCATCAAAATAAAAATATCTAAATATGGAGGCAGGAATATGTGGTCATGGGGGTATTATCAAGATTGATTGCAGTCCCAACATAGTTATGCCTTTGAATCAATGGTAGGATACATAGTTTGATCATGTCATGACCAACACAAAAGGTGTAACACTCTATTGCCTATGTTATATGTGTTGAAATCCAGAGATCTGGACCAGCAAACCAGAAAAAATGAAATTAAATATTGCTATTATAACTTGAGAATTTTAATTCTTCAGTATAAACCAGCATCTGCAGTTCTTTCCTGCAACAAGGTAAACATTTATTGACTGCAGCAGTTCAGGAAGGAAGCACGTCACCAGTGGCATATCATGGCAACTTGGAATAGGCAATAACTATCAGCATTGTTCATTGTACCCACATCCCAAGAACAGAGATGGAGTTGATGCCAACAGAACACAGATCCAGGTTGGTGAGAAGATGTCTTCACCCCAGGCAAGCCGCCTGGCATCAGCTTTCCCTCCTTCTGAAAAGATATAGAACTGCTCTAAATGTAAAAGTCCAAATGATACGTCCAGTGAGATCCTTCAAAGATCTATCTGTCCACATTCATCATTGACCAATATAGTGCACAGTTTATCAGGTATTTGTAAAGGATTGAGTCCCACTCAGACAATGCATTGTCAACCAAAGCATGAGGACTCATCCTAATACCATGCATAGATGCAGGGGAAACACATTCCCCACCCCCAGTACAGTGGGTCAAAAACCTTTGTGATCCATATTTATTGAAAAATAACACTGAGATTGCCTTATAAAATTCAACCTCAGAGATCTGTGATACACATCAGCCATGTTTTATTGTTTAACAAAGTTGGAATATGGAAACACGGCTTAATCTTGCAGGGCCTAAGGAAAATGGCATGAATGGGAAACTTGGCCACTATGGGAAATGTGAGCTCTGTTGCCTGCAAGACCAATAGATCTCATTCTCAACCTTGGCTCTGTTGGCTACACACTTGACTTGAGGTCACTCCAGGGAATTGTGTACATAATCTTATCTGAGATGTGAGTGGTGCAGCTCGAGATGATGTCTTCCGGTTGAATGTCCCTATCTGCCCTCGTGGATAGGTGTAAGACATCCCACAGCACTATTTTGAAGAACTGCAGATGATTTTCGCTGGTGTACTGGCCAATAAATAAACCTCAACCAACTTCACTAAAAATAGATTATTTGATCTTTATCACATTTCTTGTTCTGGGATCTTGCTTAGTGCTAATTGGCTGTCCTATCTTCTAACTCGACAGAGTGAACGCATATCAAAATGACATTGTGACCAAGATGTCTTATGCATTCCTGAGATCACTGTAAAAATACAAGACACAATTTAACCTTACATCGAGTCTTGTAGCTTGAGTATAGGAAATGGATCTGAAAAGATTGCAGGCGGGAGGTGCGGATAAACAGAAATCATTTTTGAATGTGTATGCTCTAAAGTTACAGTTAGCAGCAGGTGTCCAAATCACACCCAGCCCAGAATCTGCAGCCTGCTATCAGACACAGTCACGTGGTAGCTAAAATTATCCACAGCTGGGTCGAGTCGTATTAGCAAATGTTGTTTGAATTCATTGTTGCCCTGGAGACAAAGCTTTCTAACCCATACAGAGTTGAAAGAAGGAAGATGTCAACACGACCACGACAACAAATGACCCTACAAACCCCCTTCAACCTTTTCAATATGGCTTAAAATGCCTTCCCTCTGGATTATTCTCCGCTATTCTGTTGCTCTCCTGGCCAGACTCCCAACTTGCAATCCGTGTATATTTCAACTCATTAATACTCGTATCCTAGCTTGCACTAAGCTCTGTTCACATTTCACCCTTGTGATCTCTGACCTACACTAGATTCCAATCCAGCAACACATCTCGGTTTTAAAACTTTCATTCTTGTTTTTAAATCTGTCTCTATCCCTCTCTAGCCTCTAAATTATCCAGGATTCCTGCACTATTCCTCTTCTGGCTTCTGTGCATTCACAGTTCTACTAGATCCACCATTGAAATTCATGCCTTCAGCTGCATTTGCCACACGCTCCACAATTTCCACCCTACATTTCTCCAGCTCGACATTTCTTTCCTACTTTAGTTTGTTCCTGAACACTTTTTTTTCTTGAGTGACTGTCATAATATTTCCTTATGTGATCAGTGTCAGATTTTGACTGGCAATATACTTGGAGGGATCAGGTTTTGGAGAGATCTTAAAGGGTACTAGCACAAACTGGCCTTTAAGGAGTGATCTCAGTTGCAGATTATGGTGCATCTAATGCATCTTAGATTGGATATTGCATGTTGTGTCAATTGAGGTGACACAAGAGACTGCAGATGCTGGAATCTTGAGCAAAGCACAGTGTGCTGGAGGAATTCAGCAATCCAGGCAGCAACTATGGAGGGAAGAAACAGGTGCCAATTTGGGTCGGGACCCTTCTTCAGGCTGATTGTCGCAGGTGGGAGAAAGCTGCAAATGAGAGGTGGGGTGATACAAAGTCTAGCAAGTGATAGGTAGATACAAGTGAGAGGTGTTGAATTGGGAAATGGGTAGGATATGTGACTGGCTAGAGATGATAAGGTCACAAAAGTAGAAGAGAAGTGAATTGAAAAGCTAACCAGTGAGGTGGAAGGGGACAGAGCAAAGGGTAAAGATGGGGGGGGGGGGGGGGTTAAAAGGGAAATTATGACAGTCAATTGAGGAACCTGTTGTGTGAACAAAATAGGAATTGAATTGAATCCTTTATTTGTCATTCAGACCTTTCGGTCTGAACGAAATGTCGTTGCCTGCAGCCATACATGTAATAATAAACAACACACAATAAACACAAATTAACATTGGTTATGTTGTGAAAAGGGAGGTCAGGAGTGTGGAGATGATGGGGAGGGAGAAAATGATCTGGAGGAGGGAAAGATGATGGGGAGATAGTTGTTGATTGGGAAAGATTTGGATTATTGGAAGGGGAGTGAATGCTGCGTGGTGTTTCGAGAATTATAACAAACCATGCCAGTATAAGGGTTATGTGGGAAGGAACTGCAGATGCTGATTTAAACCAAAGATAGGCACAAAATGTTGGAGTAACTCAGCAGGACAGGCAAACTCAGTCTGAAGAAGGGTCTCGACCCAAACATCACCCATTCCTTCTATCTAGAGATGCTGCCTGTCCCGCTGAATTACTACAGCATTTTGTGTCTATCTCTAGTGCAAGATTTGTTTGCTACATGTGGAGCCACGGATATGCTTAAGTAACATTGCAAAAGTGCTTTACTAAATGTAATAATATCAAATATACCCTTTCCTGTGCTTAAACACAAACTGTAATGCCATGTTTCCCTGCACACATGCTGAAGGTGCTCCTGCAATCAGGTACGTATTATAAGGGGAAAAAAAATTTCCCAACAGCTAGAGAATTGAACTCTTACCCTTATTGGTCTCACCTCTCTTGATTCCTCAACAATTACAATCTCTCCTCTTAATTCCTACCCCTCTCTCAGTCTCAATGATCAATCCGATCCTTCACGTTCTAGTTATAAGACTAATTGTATGACCAGTGTGGCACAGGTATACCTCAGAAGCTCACAATTGCCTTCTTCTCAAAACTTTGTTTATGAAAGGGAAATTTCCAGGGGTTTACAGAAAAATAAAACTGCAATTCGGGAACTTCAATTTCAGGAAGTAAGAAATAAGGAAGTTCTGGTTTATTTACTGAGTATGGAGGATGAAGCTGAAAATCCTGGGGAAGTACAGTCGGCAGAACTGCAACAGTTGATGCAAACTGTAATGTACCCGTCAGTAAATCAGTGGAATTAACACCCGACGGGCAGCACTGTCAGTACTGTCTCTGGCAGGTTGAAGATAACAGTGAACGGGTCCTTTTCACAATGGCAGGCAGTGACTAGTGGGGTACCGCAAGGCTCAGTGCTGGGACCCCAGCTATTTACAATATATATTAATGATTTGGACGAGGGAATTGAATGCAACATCTCCAAGTTTGCGGATGACACGAAGTTGGGGGGTAGTGTTAGCTGTGAGGAGGATGCTAGGAGACTGCAAGGTGACTTGGATAGGCTGGGTGAGTGGGCAAATGCATGGCAGATGCAGTATAATGTGGATAAATGTGAGATTATCCACTTTGGTGGCAAAAACAGGAAAGTAGACTTTTATCTGAATGGTGGCCGATTAGGAAAAGGGGAGATGCAACGAGACCTGGGTGTCATGGTACACCAGTCATTGAAAGTAGGCATGCAGGTGCAGCAGGCAGTGAAGAAAGCGAATGGTATGTTAGCATTCATAGCAAAAGGATTTGAGTATAGGAGCAGGGAGGTTCTACTGCAGTTGTACAGGGTCTTGGTGAGACCACACCTGGATTATTGCGTACAGTTTTGGTCTCCTAATCTGAGGAAAGACATTCTTGCCATAGAGGGAGTACAGAGAAGGTTCACCAGACTGATTCCTGGGATGTCAGGACTTTCATATGAAGAAAGATTGGATAGACTTGGCTTGTATTCACTAGAATTTAGAAGATTGAGGGGGGATCTTATAGAAACTTACAAAATTCTTACGGGGTTGGACAGGCTAGATGCAGGAAGATTGTTCCCGATGTTGGGGAAGTCCAGAACAAGGGGTCACAGTTTAAGGATAAGGGGGAAATCTTTTAGGACCGAGATGAGAAAAACGTTTTTCACACAGAGAGTGGTGAATCTCTGGAATTCTCTGCCACAGAAGGTAGTTGAGGCCAGTTCATAGGCTAT
Source organism: Amblyraja radiata (assembly GCF_010909765.2). Classification (NCBI taxonomy): domain Eukaryota; kingdom Metazoa; phylum Chordata; class Chondrichthyes; order Rajiformes; family Rajidae; genus Amblyraja; species Amblyraja radiata. The sequence continues at coordinate 1,202,928 of NC_045988.1, forward strand.
ATTTAAGAGGGAGTTAGATGTGGCCCTTGTGGCTAAAGGGATCAGGGGATATGGAGAGAAGGCAGGTACAGGATACTGAGTTGGATGATCAGCCATGATCATATTGAATGGCGGTGCAGGCTCGAAGGGCCGAATGGCCTACTCCTGCACCTATTTTCTATGTTTCTAAGACTTATTTCTGGACTGAGAGTGTGGGCAAATGGTGCTAACTCCTTCACTTTGTACAATGCATGTGACATGTGTATGTCAGGGATGCAAGAAAAAGGGAGCTAAGTTTCTTTCATATGCTCTCTTTCAAAAAGGATTGCGCCATTGTCACCCTCACTGTTTTTTCATTTCAAACCTCCCTCTGTCTTCGGCGGCCCGACTCGGAGCTGAGGCTGCGGGACTTGGAGCTGAGGCAGCGGGACTCGGAGCTGAGGCAGCGGCGGCCCGACTCGCTGAAGCGGCGTTCCAGCTTTCGGCAGCGGCTCGACTCGGAGCTGAGACGGTGGCGGCCTGACTCGGAGTGGAGGCAGCGTTCCGGCTTTTGGCATCGGCCCGAATCGGAACTGAGGCGGTGGCGGCCCGACTCGCTGAGGTGGTGTTCCAGCTTTCGGCAGCGGCCCGAATCGGAGCTGAGGCGGCGGCGACATCACTTCGGAGGTCCGCTGGACTGGAGGGCGGCATCTTCGGCCTGGATCGCCTCAGCGCAGAGGGAGAACAAGGAAGGAAGAGACAGAGACTAAGACTTTTGCCTCCATCACAGTGAGGAGGTGCTTGGTGAACTCACTGTGGTGGATGTTAATTTGTGTTTATTGTATGTTTTGTTATTTATTATTATTGTGTATGACTGCAGGCAACAAAATTTCGTTCAGACCGAAAGGTCTGAATGACAATAAAGGAATCTAATCTAATCTAATCAGGTGTTAGTTGTGGCACAGTAGGGCACCAGTATTACTTCTGTGTCATGAGGTTGTGACAAAGCCTGGAAGCTCCCTCCAAGGCAACACTGAGAAAGCACCCATGTTCTCAGAGATAGAACAGTACCAGGCCCATCGGCCCACAATGTCCACGCCGAACATGATGTCAAGTTAAATTAACTCCTGCTGCCCGTATGTGATCCATATCCCTCCACTCCCTGCTTATCTACATGATGCAAAAGTCTCTATAAATGCCACTATCATCTCTGCCTCCACCACCATCCTTGGCAGACTGTTCCAGGCACCCACCACTCTCTGTGTAAAAAACATACCAGGCACATCTCCTTTAAATGTCGCTCCTCTCATCTTAAAATTATGCCCTCTAGTCTTGGACATTTCCGCTCGGTATAACAAGTTTTGACTGTCTTCCAGGTGATCCTATTTTGAAGAAAAGTAATGTCTGATAAATATTTCTTGCTCAATTGACATATTTTAAAAGCATAGATTATTTGGTCATTCTGCTATTGCCATTTTTAAGAACTTGCTTTGAAAAAATCGGTTGCCATTTTAGTACATTGGAGCATTTATTACACTGTAATAGCATTTAAATCGTATAAATCATAGACATTCATGGGACCAAAGGAAGTCATTCAACCTTTCATGTCGATGTCAGTCAACACGAACTTTAATTTAATCCCGATTCCCAGCTGTTGGTCCAGAGCGTGCTGATTATACTGCTCACCAGGCTCCTTTTAAATATGGTAAGAATGCATGTTTCCACCACTCTTTCAGACGTTGATTTCCAAATCTTCCCCACTTGTCTTTTAGCCTCATCTGTATACGTTAATCCTTTACTAAATTACTTAATGAGTCCCCTACCATTTTTCCTGCCTTTCATTAAATCAAGTTAAGTTAAATTTATTGTTAAGTGCACAAGTATGGTGAGGTACAGGTACAATGAACATGTTGTTTCCACATAGACTCTGACCAACACACAGAAACATAAATTATACATACATTCTGCAAGGCAGTGAAAGTAAAAAGTCTGTGCAAAAAAGAAGACGTTAATGCATCTTATATACTATGTATTGGTCTTGTTTAAGTACCCAAGGGGGATCATGACAGAAGCCTCCTCGTGGCGATCCCTGGCAACGATGACACGATGCACTCTGATGCGTTAGGCGACCAATTCTGTCAACATGTTGGATGATGACAGAAGCCAACAGCGAGCTCTACATCGTCTGACACACGAGCGAAGGAAGTAGCCAGAAAACAATGTACTTGTAATACGAGCAAGTGTAAAGAAGGGTCACCACATTGCTCCCTAAGATGTGAGCTTGCTCTATGGGAGAGATGAGACAGACCATGCTTATCTACTCTCCAGTTTAGAGTAATATGAAGTGATTTCTTTGAAATATACAATTTTTTTTAAAGACCTAAAGGCAGAAACAGGGAGAATGTTTCTCTCACATGGATTCTCCAGAACCAGGCGTCACAGCTCTGGAATAAGGTGCTGGCCATTCAGGACTGAGGTGAAAACTAATATCTTCATCCATGGGGTGGTGTGCCATTGGAATTATCTATCTGTGGAAGCTCGGTCACTGCATAGCTACAAGACAGAGATGAATACTTTTTTGGATATTAAAGTTGTCAAGGAATATGGGATTATTGTAGGGAATGGATCTGAGGTAAAAGATCACGATTTTTTTGAATGGTGGAACAATGGTTTAATGGTGCTTTATTGTCCTTGTGCACTGCACAGTGAAGTTATTGTTTGCAAAGATCGCACATGCATGAGTTGCCATATTTTAGCACCATTTACAAAAGAGTCCAAAGTCTGGTCCATGTGCTCAATGTACTGGAGCGGCTCCCGGTCCAGGTCAGCCCCAGGCTGCTGCAGGGCCTCTTCCGTCGCCCTTGACCAGCTCAGCCCACCAACCAAAGTTCTTCTCCTTGCCTGACCCACTCTGTGTCCCTGGAGCCCCAGACTTTTCTGTTTCTTCTGTAGCCACACTTGAAGGCACTGGAGGGAATACCCTGGTCTTCTGCTACCGGCCCACTCCTCGCATCCGTTGTGGCCAATGACGCCCATCTCCTCAGCTCTCCGTTCCTCGGGGCCGAACTTGGCGGCTTCCGAACTTCCCCCTGCAGCCGTGGTCCGCCGGATCTTTCTTCGCAGCGGCGAGCCAGGACTATCGCCGCGTGTGGCCACGGGTGCTTGGAGGCTTCCCCCTTCAGCCACAATCCGCCAGGTGTTCCTTCACCGGCCACCAAGTCTCCTGGGTCACTAAGTTCCCACTCCGCGTCATCTCGATAGCCTTCTCACGCGTGTGGCATCCTGGGAGCCTTCTACCGAGAACCTCTAGATGAGCCACATTGCTGCTTCTTCTGTTTGTATGTCCTTCTATTGGTAGCCTTGTAAATGTGCTCAGCATCATCTCTGGTGCTGTTACTTCCTTTCTGTATTGTGGTGACCAAAACTATTTAAGCCAATAGTGTCCAACTGTCCTGTTGCATTCAGGACCTGTGAAACTTGTGCACCAAGATCCCTCTCTACACTTACAAGCCCACAACCATTTATTGTTGCATTCTCCAAATGTATTACTTCACACTTCTCCAGATAAAATTCTATTTAACACATTTATGTACTTCTAAAATAAAACCAGAAAATGCTGGAAAATTCAGCAATCAGGAGATATCTGTGAAAAGAGAAACAGAATACAGCCCGTTTCTCTTTTCACACCAGCTGCTGATATTTTCTGGTTTTATTTCAGATTTCCAGAGTTTTTTTAATTTATGTCCACATACTTCTTAGTCCCACAACCTCTGCCAATCAGAAGTCCACAAATTTTCCTTTTGTAATATTCCGTTGACTCAGCCTCAATGTCTTTCTGATTTCCTCTACACTTAGCACCCACTTTAAGGTCATGACCTCGGTACTCTCCTTCCTTACCAGAGGAAGTATCGAAACAAATTATCCAACACATGATTAAATGGGTTATGTTCTAATATCATTGGGAGTCAGGCAGCGAGAAGAAGGTGAGTTGTTTTGCTATTTACATGTAAGTTAACTGTAGAAGAGTCATTATCTTTCTGCGTTTCATGTCCAGCTGAAACTGATACCTCACAGAAGACTGCAATCGCTGATACTAACAGTTTGTTCACAAACTGTTCATAGAATTGCAGGACCGTTGCAACATGGAGGAAACCTGTTTGGTCTTTCATATATGTGCGAGTTTCGTACAGAGTGTACAGTCTTTCATTCAGCCAATGATCTTCTCTGGAGTTTGCAGTTTCAAAGTTCCGATTGATTCTGTTAGCACCAAGTTTGGATCATGAGTTCCAGACCATCACCACTCTTCCAAGAAAATTGTTATTGGTTAATTTTTCACTTTCATCTGGGAATCCCACGTACACAAAACATGTCTCCAAGTCTTTGGGATGGACATCACGATGTGGATGATCATTCAAAGAATACGGACTACCCCAATATGAATCTGGAGGGGTTGTGGGAATGTGGGGGGGAATGGAATGGCATTAGTGTAGGATTACTGTTAATGGTGGCATAACGGCTAGTGTAGATTCAGTTAAGATGGCGGACTGCAGGAGTGGGGCGCCGTTGTGTATGGCTGCTCTGCCTGCAGTCTGTCCTTTCACCCTTTTTTATTTTTATTTTTAGTCCTGTTACTACAAAATGTTTGTTGGAGGTCTTCTTTTATGTGGTGGGTGGGGGGAGGGGAAGGGGGAAACTTTTCCTGGTCCCTACCTGGTTGGAGAGGTGGTTTCCCTCCGAGCTGCTTCTTCGCCCCTTCCTCGCGGCCTACCATCAGACTGTTGCAGCGTTTCCTGTCGGGATCGGCCGGGTCTACAGCTTCGGCGGCGGTGCAGCGCTGGGACACCAACACGGAGTGGGTGATGCCTTACCGGGTCACCGTGCGGTAAGCTCCGGAGTACTGTGACCGCCGACCAACATCCGAGGAGCTGTGGCTGCGGAGCGTCCAGTCGCAGGCGGCGCTGGATTTAAACACCGCGGAGCCTGGGATTCGAGATCACCAGAGTCGGAGCTCCAACCAGCGCGGTCTGAAGACATTTCCAAGCCGCCGAGGAGTGTTCACCCGATGCCGGCATTCCAGCTTTCTGGCAAGAGGGCCTGAAACCATCGGACTGGCTGCGGAGGCCACAAATAGGCCCCGACCTCGGGTGATCACAGAGGGAGAGGACTGAACTTTCTGATGCCTTTCCCCACAGTGGAAATTTTTTATTCTGTTGTGGGGGGACGTTTGTGTTGAATTATACAATATGTTGTGTCATTTTTCTTAATTTTAATTTTTCTATGGATGTACGGAAGCTTAATTATTTTTTTCTATGTAAAGCAGTTTGGTCTCAACGCGAGTTGATTTAAACGTGCTATATAAATACATTTACTTTACTTTACTACTATTGTGCTATGAATGATTACCAGAAGGTGCTGTCATAAATTCTTCTCAATTGGTAGCTTTTACTTCGTGGTAGCCTTCTCTTCACCAGGATTGAGCCCCATTGTAATGCAGTTGCAGACCTGAGCCCACCAATAGTGCCCAGTAGCAATAATGTGCCAGTGTAATACAGCACTACAGCTCAATGATTGAGGGTGACATAAGAGACTGCAGGTGCTGACCCTTGAGCAAATGACAAAGTGCTGGAGGAACTCAGTAGATCAGGCATTATCAAAGCAGGGGAATGGTCAGACAATGTTTCGGGTTTGGACTCTTCTTCAGACTGACGGGAGAAGAGGAAAGAAAACTGTTAAGGAAAGGTGAGGGGAAGGAATGGGGGAAATCTAGTAGGTAATAGGTGGGAATAGATGAGGAAGGATGATTGGCAGATGGGTGGAGACAGTAACAAAGGCTAGCAGTTTGATCAGTCTGGTTTTGGGTTGCACCCCAGTTTGTAATGAATGGCAAGTTGCTGGAGACTTAATGGTTCTTGGTAACACTGGCGAATCATTTACTCAGGATTACCTTTTTAGCCCCATATCATTTCACAGCCGCATCTGACCAGTTGTAATGCCCCTGCTCTTTGTGTGGAATTCCCCTCAGCAAGGGGAATTTATTTGTTGCAATCGAAGAAGATGGGACATTTATCACGTTCCTACAAACAAACAACTTCCTCTTCAGAAAACCAGTTCCAGCTCTGACCTTTGTTGTTTACACTCTGAGTCAGTAAGTTTTAAATCAAACTGCAGAGACTTGACACAAAAGTCTGGGTTAGTATTCCAGTAGAATGCAGAGGGAGCAATTTATTTTCCGAGGTACAATGTTTTAGATTTTAATTTAAACTGGCACCATTCTATTTTTTTCAGTGGGCATGAGGGAATCCCAAGGAATTATTTTGAAGATCAGCAGGGTAGTTGTCTGAGGTGTCAAATAATCAGATTAAATGTGTGTTTACATCGTACTGTTTCTTTAGGAACATGTTATGTATAAAACAATTCATTATTTAATTGGCTGTAAAGCGCTTTAGGATGTTGTGAATCACACTAGTTGGGATTAACTCTATCTTTTCATTGTGGTTTTAGGAATAATGATGTCTCATCACACTGTGGAATCAAACTGCTCAGAGAGACAGGATCTTTGACCCACTGGATGTAAGCTAACCACCAGGCACACATTTACATGACACTGATCCAATTTTATTACAACATAGAGCAGTACAGCAGCAGAACAGGCCCTTTGGCCCACTATGTCTGTGTCGAACATGATGTGAAGACCATCACTTATCCACCTGCACTTATCCCTCCATTCCATTCATATCCATGTGCCTATCCAAAAGTCTTTTAAATGTCATAAACATATCTGCTCCTGCCAGCACATTCCAGACACTCAACATCCTCTATGTAAAAAACTTGCCCCACACATCTCCTTTAAACGTTGCCCCTCTCACCGTAAACCTCTGCTCTCTACTACATACTTATTTGATTTTTCCATCCATGCTACCCTATCTATGCCTCTCATCATTTTATATACGTATCAGGTCTAAAAAAAACAGAGAAAATAATCCAAATCTGCCAACCTCTCCCTGTAGCTAATACCACATAATCCAGGCATCGTTCTGGTAAACCTCCTCTGCACCCTCTCCAAAGCCTCCACAGAGATGGAAGACTAGAGATAGACATGTTCTCGCGCATTCCCATTCACAAACTCTCTCAAAGTATTTTATGGTCAATTGAGTATTCTTTAATGTGTAGTCACCTTTACAATGTGTAAAACACAACAGCCAGTCTGTGCATTCCAGCAGCATTCAAACAGCAATGTGATAAAGAACAGAATTATGTGACTGAGGAATAAATACTGTCCTAAACAGGTATGCATAACATCCCTCAGAGAACCTCAGTTTCAATGCTCAGCTAAATAACATTTTCCACGAGGATGCCTCCTCACAATGCAGCACTGCCTCAGTGCTGCACTGGAATCCCACTTCTCACGGCCCTCTGCACTCACATTTGTGGTACGGATTCATTCCTCAGCCAGTACCAACTTCTTCTTCTTCTATGTAGTTTCTTTTGGCGGTTGGCAAACAACTTTTTAGTGCATTACCGCCACCAACTGGTATGGAGTGTGGATCAAATAACATTATAACTTATATACTAATAACCTATATCTTTCCGAACAAATTGGTTACCCTGAGAAAAAGCAATAGGATTTGATAGCACTTATATGAATTCTTTTGTAAAATATCTATTAAATCAAATTGTACTTTTTCTTTTCTGAATCGTTCACTCATTTGTCTTCTTTCTTCCTCATACCTCTCACAATGTATAATGACATGCTCTATTGTCTCTTCTTGCCCACAGTATTCACATCTGCCTGTATTATGCTTGCCTATTATAAAAAGTGTACTGTTCACACCAGTGTGTCCAAATCTGATTCTTGAAATTACTGGCACCTATTTTCTGTTTTTTCCTGCACATCTCATTTCTCCCACTTTCCTCTGGACTCTGTAGAACCACCGTCCTTTCCGCTCTTCCTCCCATTGCTTTTGCCATCTTTCCTTCAGTCTTTGCTTAATAATGTCTTTGATTTCAGTTTTACCTATGTTAATACTTAAATCAATCTTACTTCTTTTTGTTACCTCTTTTGCTACCTTATCTGCCATTTCGTTTCCTCTAATGCCAATGTGTCTGGTACCCATAAACATATGACTGTAAGCCCCATCATTTGAATTCTGAATAGTGTTTGTTGTATTTCAATCAAAATGTCTGGTCTACTGTCTGAATGGCTGTGCTGTAAACTCTTTATTGCTAAACTTGAATCTGAACAAATAACTGTCCTTAAAGGCCTGGTATCCTCGACCCACCAGTACCAACTACATCTGACCGCAAGCCTGGTCTTCATTTCCAGGATAGACACAAAATCCACCGGGTGGGGCCACCAGCAGTGGCTGCCTCACCAACAGTCTGTCTGTCTCCTCTCTGTTTTTATTATTTTAAGTATGTTTTAAAAGTATGATTTGGTGTTTCTTGGTCTGTTTTATGTGGGAGGTGAGGGGGGGGAATTGGGGGAAACTATTTTCAATCACTTACCTCGATGGAGATGCGATTTTTCTCCGTATCGTATATCCGTATCGTATCTCCGTCCCCCCCTGCGGCCTAACAACATGGAGTGGTGCTGCCTTTCCTGAAGACCGGCCGATGCTTCAAGCCGCGGGCGCACGAACTTTAACATCACGGAGCCTGTGATCCTTTGCTGAGGATCGCCTGTGAAGAGCTCCAACCATGGGGCCTGTGGACTTTAACACCGTGAAGCCCGGCGGTCTCCGGTAAGAAGAGGCCGACTCGGGAGCTCCATGCTGCGGAGTATTTCAATCCGTCCCGACGCCGGACTTTCCATCATCCCGACACGAGGGCTTCGGACATCGGACTGTCGGCAGCGGCGACTGTGGAGGGTTCAACAGCCCTGACCACGGGTGAACAAAGCAGGAAGATGATTAAACTTTATTACCTTCCATCACAGAGGAATGTGGATTCCATTGTGGTGGATGTTTATGTTAAATTTTATTTTATGTTGCCTTTTACTTAGTATGGCTGTATGGTAACTCAAATATCACTGTACCTTAGTTGGTACATGTGACAATAGATTTGAACTTGAACTTGAAAAGCTGCAGTAACTCAGTGGGACAGGCAGCATCTTTGGAGAAAAGGAATTGAATTCCTTCAATTCCAGCAAGCAGGCAAACACAAGCCACCAACACAGGAAGTGCGGAGGTTGGATGATCACAGGTTCCAGCTGTGACAGGCAGAGTAACTAGAGATAGGCAGAAAATGCTGTAGTAACTCAGTGGGACAGGCAGCATCTCTGGAGAGAAGGAATGGGTGGTGTTTTGGGTCAAGTAACTAGAACTTCTCCTGGTGAAGTGTGCCACCCGCTGGTGGAAATGAATAATTATTATAACAAGAGAAATGGTCTGGGTACTGGGGAAACAAATGAAAGGAAAAGAAAATATAAGAAAGCATCTGTGCAGAGCATCAGTCTTAATATTTAAACTCTGATCTTTTGTCTAAATATTCACAAGAAAAATGACGGCGAGGAGGAAGAAACTGAAGGAAAATGCGTGATTGAGGTTAGAAATTATGAAAGAGATGATTGTCCAAAGCAAACATTAGTGCCAATGGATGTACATAAGAACTAAAGGTCAGTCCAGAAGAATTGTAATTATTTACATTTGAAGCTCTCTGATGGCATGGATGTGGTGAAGATGATCTAAAATGGTTGAGGACTTTGTAATGGAATTCTGGAGACTTCCAGTGATGTCATTAGTAGCTCAATTTGATGGCAAGTTTTTCTTGCACAGAATCCAGCATTGACAGTCTCTCATGTCTCCATTTCAGCCAAGCGAATTGTGTTCAAGTCTCACCATGGCAAACTGTGGGCCAAAGTTTGGTCAAACAGTTTGGTGGTGTACAACAAGCTGGCGTTTTGGAGTTGCTGCCTTTTGTGTGTGAATTTCAAGATGGGCAGAGAACTCAACTTGTACGCTGTGTTCTCCCACTAACAGGAACAGCAATGATCACATAATGGGTTTATAATAATACAGCTGAGGAATAAATATTAACCATCACAACACTCCAGTTCAGCTTCAAAGCAGCACCAAAAATATTTACTATCTATCTTAGAGGTGTATATAGGGCCTTGATTTAGAGTCACATCTCATTGGTGATCTGTGCTAATTTGCTATTTCTTTGTTAGTTAAAGGGACTCTGCTGACATTAGGAGACATAGAACAGTACAACACAAGAACAGGCCCATCGGCCCACAATACCTGGGCTCAACATGATGCCAAGATCATCACCTACCTCCCTACACATAACCCATATCCCTCCATTTCCTGCATATCCATATGCCTATCCAAAAGAGTTTTAAATGCCACTAACATATCTGCTTCAACCATCACCCTCGGCAGCACGTTCCAGGCTCTCACCACCCCTTGTGTAAAAAACTTGCCCCACCAAACTCCTTTACACTTTCCTCTTTGCACCAGACACCCGACTAATCACTTCCAAGATTGATAGCGTGTGGCTCAAGCATCTTCCAAAATCTGCCAAGTCTGCTCAAGCAGTGAGTGCTTTCTCCACCATTTAGCTACAGAGGTTTCATGCGTGTCTCAGTGTTGCTTGCTCTGGCAACATTCCACATCATCCTGACCATGGTTGTCACTGAGAGTGGGTTAGGCTGGAGGCAGAAACATCGACAGACACTCTCCTACCATAGGGCCATCAGGGGCACAATTTCTTACCTCAGCCTCTCTGTTAAACTATGTATTCACAGAACATAGACACAAAAAGATAGATTAACTCAGCGGGTCAGGCAGCATCTATGGAGGAAAGGAATAGGTGACGTCTCAGGTCGAGATCCTTCTTCAGACTTCTCCCACTCTGAGTTCTCCTACACTTCTCCACACTCCAGCCTTTTGTGTCTATCTTTGGTGTAAACCAGTATCTGGAGTTCCTTCCTACACATGTATTCACTGTCTTGGCTTTACCATGGCTGTCGGAAGGAACATAGCTAGGCACTGCTCTCTCCATGGAAGTCAAGATCACATTGGTTTTCCCACTAAAGGAAACTTTTCCAAGTTTCTGCAGTGGATCTCTGACATGAAAATTGCTGCTGGTGGTGATAGTTAGGTGGGTATAGAACAATGTTGATTGGTTCTGTAAACTCGGCAGAGTAATGGCAGATGGAATTTAATTCTGATAATTGTAAGGTGATGCATTTAGGGAGGTCTAATACGGGTAGGACATAGGGCCCTTGGGAGCATTGAGGAACAAAAGGACCTTGTACAGGTGAAAAGATAACTGAAGGTGGCAGCACAGGTAGACTGGGCGTTGAAGAAAGTTAGTTTGCTTTAGTCAGGGCATAATGTGTAAGAACAAGGAGGTTTTGGTGCAACTTGATGAAACATTGGTTAGACCACAGCTGGAGAATTGAGGAGGGACATGGCTGCACTGGAGAAGATGCAGAGAGATTCACCAGCCTGTTGCCTGGAGGAGAGACTGGGTAGATTCTATTTGTTTCCACTGGAGCAGAGGAGGCTGTGGGCTTCCTGATAGAGGTGTGAGAAATATAGAGCAGGCACATGGTAAGAAACATTTCCCCAAAGCAGAGGGGTCTAAGACCAGAGGACATTATGAGTACGGGTGTCAGGAGTTATAGGGAGAAGGCAGGAGAATGGGGTAGAGAGGGAAAGATAGATCAGTTATGATTGAATGGTAGAGTAGATGAGCCAAATGGCTGAATTCTGTTCCTAGATCGTATGAACAAAGATCATGGCTCGAGGATAGACAAAAATGCTGGAGAAACTCGGTGGGTGAGGCAGCATCTATGGAGCGAAGGAATAGGTAACATTTCGGGAAGAATTTTTTCATACAGCGAGTGGTTAGAGACTGGATCACACTGCCTGGGAAGTGGTGAAGGGAGTTGCTTTCACAATATTTAAGAAGTATCTGGATGAGTACTCGAGTTGCCAAGGCAATGAAGACTATAGAAGTCTTGGGAAATTAGATTAGTATGGATGCACTGGTCGTAATATATTAAAATTCCTGCCTTCAGGAAGCGGTCCCACAGGATTGGGATTAATCTTTATCTTTGCCGAATCTCTGTAATCTTCTCAGGAAGTAGAGGCGCTGATGTGCCTTCTTTACAATCGCATCGGTGTGCTGGGTCCAGGAAAGATCTTCTGATATATGCACGCCCAGGAATTTGAAGTTATTGACCCTCTCCACCATAGGCCCGTTGATATAAACAGGATTGTGGGTCCTCATCCTTCCCTTACCAAAGTCCACAATCTGTTCCTTGGTCTTACTGGTGTTGAGAGCCAGGTTGATGTGCTGGCACCATTTGGTCAGTCGGTCAATCTCACTTCTATACTCTGACTCGTCCCCATCTGTAATTCGTCCAACCACAGCAGTGTCATCGGCGAACAATTGTTACTGAGGATGAAGTGGATCCTCCAATTCGAACAGACTGTGGTCTGTGGATGAGGAAGTCGAGGATCCAATTGCAGAGGGATGCACAGAGGCCCAGTTCCATGAGCTTGGTAACCAGCTTGGAAGGGATGATGATAATAGGCCAAAGAAAGTAGTGCAATCTTATACAACGTCGATAGTAGTTTGTGGCAGAGCAGGGGGTTCTGGTTAGAGTTGTTCGAATAGTGCACAAGCCTGATGAATGATAGATGGGAAGAAGCCGTTCTTGAACCTGGAGGTAATGGTTCTCAGGCTCCTGTATCTTCACCCCAATGAGATGAGAGGGTGGTGTGTGCCTTGGATTATATAATTGTGTGTCTTTGATATCATTTGCAGGTCGGCGTGGACTCGGTGGGCTGAATGGCCTGTTTCTATGCTATATCTCTGAACTAAACACATAGAGTTAAGTTTAGTTTACATGATCAGTGTTGTGTAGCTCTTCAAAGGAATAATAAATGTTATGCTACCAATGACACAGTTTGTAAGGCAGCCCTTGACAGGTGACGTGAAGCATATTTATGTTGTCATTAGTAGAGAAACTAATGGCTGATCAAGTAGAGATTGATTTACTTTTAATCTTTATCTTTGTTACTTTATCATAGTTTAAATAGGCATCATGTTCAGCACAAACAGTATGGGTCAATAGGCCTGTTTCTGTGTTGTACTGAGCAGTCCTAAGCTGCTAGCTACCACTTTGGAAACCATATAACCATATAACCATATAACCATATAACCATATAACAATTACAGCACGGAAACAGGCCATCTCGACCCTTCTAGTCCGTGACGAACACATAATCTCCCCTAGTCCCATATACCTGCGCTCAGACCATAACCCTCCATTCCTTTCCCATCCATATAACTATCCAATTTATTTTTAAATGATAAAAACGAACCTGCCTCCACCACCTTCACTGGAAGCTCATTCCACACAGCTACCACTCTCTGAGTAAAGAAGTTCCCCCTCATGTTACCCCTAAACTTCAGTCCCTTAATTCTCAAGTCATGTCCCCTTGTTTGAATCTTCCCTACTCTCAGTGGGAAAAGCTTATCCACGTCAACTCTGTCTATCCCTCTCATCATTTTAAAAACCTCTATCAAGTCCCCCCTTAACCTTCTGCGCTCCAAAGAATAAAGCCCTAACTTGTTCAACCTTTCTCTGTAACTTAGTTGCTGAAACCCAGGCAACATTCTAGTAAATCTCCTCTGTACTCTCTCTATTTTGTTGACAAAATACCCTCAGAGTATCTTTAATCGAACTTGACTGGACTTTATCTTGCACTAAACATTATTCCCTTTATCATCTGTACATTGTGGATGGCCCAATTGTAATCATGTATAGACTGTCGCTGACTAGATAACATGCAACAGGAGCTTTTTACTGTACCTCGGTACACTTGCCAATAAACTAAACTAAACTACTGTTCTATGTTCTATATACTTCATACAGAACATTGACCATCAGCATAAGTAGTGCAGCCCTGAAGAGCAGACCTGTACAAGTGGCATGTGTTCCAGTCGTGCCCTGTGATAGATAAATCAGATGTATCTCCATACAGGTGAGAGGCACACACGTGAATAATCACTACGTGCAGACATGTGCATTGTAATCACCTGCTCAGGTGTGCATATTCCCTTGCAAATTACAGGTCTGTACTTGCGTGCAGCTTTGGGAGGATCCCGTCATTCAAAGAATGTTCATGTTGTACAACTGGCTATTGAGGTAATTGTAGCAAGCACCCAAATTGTGTGTTAAAATACATACATTCTTAAGAGCACTTTACATCATTCTCTGCATTCCTGACAAGATTCAGAAAATCTGTCTGCTCAGTCAGAGGCTGCTCAGCTTATTCTACCTTAATAAGGGAGCGTGAAATCCCCTGAGCAGATGTACAGACTACTGTAGATCCACTGTAGACCCCTATCCCCTCTCAAGCTTGATATCATTCACCGTAAATCTATGATCAACCTTAGAGACGTGATTCACTTTGACCTTTACTGCCATTACCATTGGCCATTGTCGTAACTAGTTTAGTTTAGAGACACAGCGTTGAAATTGTCCCTTCGGCCTACAGAGTCCACGCCAACCACTGATCACCCGTTCATATGTTCTAAGTTATCCCACTTTCTCATCCAGTCCCGCCAACTGGGGATCACTTACAGAGACTACAAACTCGCACATCTTGGGATGTCGGATGAAAACAGAGGACCCAAAGGAAAGCTACAAAATCTTCACATGGACAGCACCTGAGGTCAGGATCATGGGTCTCTGGTGCTGAGAGGCAGCAGCTCTAACAGCTGTGCTACTGTGTCGCCCCTGATGAAGCCCCAAATAACCTGGGTCCCAATCACACACAACTTCTTCCTGGCCTTCCATGCAGGGGCAGAATGATCAAGCTTGAATGCGCAACTAGTTCAGCCCTGGGGTGTGTACCTGTACAATTAGCAGGTAAGGGCATACCTGAAAAGTTATAATTACATTTTATGTCTGTTAGGAAAGAATACATTCTGTAGAGGTGAGAGATGTTGCTGTACCTGCATGTACCTACTTCCTGTGGAGACATGTGCAATGCTTTCATCTGTACAGGTTTGCACGTGCCTCTACAGGTTGCATGTTTGTCTATGCTTCAGTCAGTTTGCAAAGTAAGAGGTCGCAACTCCATACTCCATGCGGGTCAGATCCACAGGATGTCAAAAGCTGTAATTTGTTTGAGATAACAACCGTAATAGGAGAATGAGGCAATCGAGGGGAAATACAGATTCTGTTTCATGAACACAATTGTTCACTCACTCCATTTGTTGTGATCTGTAAGACCCAGTATTGAACCACTAGAGCTAACCCGGCAGCACCCGATATCTCACTCACCTGAAGTCCCAAGTCACACAGAACAATCTGTTGAATGTTGCCTAGTGATTGTTGCTCTGGACTCCTGAGCCAGTGCAATGGTTGCATTGATAAATACACAAGGAAAGGCATTGATGCAATGCTGTTACTGTACTGACGTGCAGAGAGTATTTCAGTGAGTCAAGAGTGTTTTATTGTCATATGTCCCAGAAACAATGATATTCTTACTCATGAAGATGGAATATCTACACCATGCATATAAGACACTTACTAATCATTATTAATACAAAGAATTCAAAAGGGCCCCCTTATCTCCTGAAAATAGGGGAAACAATAGACAATTGGTGCAGGAATAGGCCATTCGGCCTCTCGAGCCAGCACCACCATTCAATATGATCATGACTAATCATCCACAATCAGTACCCCGTTCCTGCTTTTTCCCCATATCCCCTGACTCCGCTATCTTTAAGAGCCCTATCTAGCTCTCTCTGAGATATCCAGAGAATTGGCCTCCACTGCCTTCTGAGGCAGGGAATCCCACAGACTCACAACTATCTGGGTTGCATTGAACACAAAAAAAAAGTTGGAGGTAGATGCAGCCCTGGGAGGTTTGGTAAACACGTGAAGGGGAAAGGAATGCAGAGGAGTCACAGGCAGGTTGAAATAGTGGGTGCATGAGGCTCTGGGACAGTAGACACACCCAAAGCCACAAATTGGTCCAAATAGATGTGGTCAACGCCACTGGTGAGAAATAAATCTGCAGTTATTTGTGCTGACATCATGATAGCTAGGAAGCAGCTTATTGTACTCAGTGTATGACATGTAGTTCAATTGGTTTCCACTTTACCTGCATCTGTACCATGTGACAGCACCCCCTCCCTTAGCTAACCTCAGACCTCAGACCTCTACCACAGGCTGACTGACCACAGTGGCCAATCAGTGGAGAATAAGGAGGAAGAAGATTAGACTTTATTGTCTTCCATCACAGTGAGGAATATGAGGAATCCACGGTGGTGGATGTTTATGTTGCCTTTTATGCAGTCGTGTGTCTTTGTGCTTTTTTCTGCTATGACTGTATGGTAAATCAAATTTGACTGTACCTTAAATGGTATATGTGACAGTAAAAGACCATTGAACCAATGATCATATTGAATGGTGGTGCAGGCTCAAAGGGCCGAATGGCCTACACCTGCACCTATTTTCTATGTTTCTATGTCTCACAGTGACAAGCCTGTGATCAAAACTATTACCAACTCTATCCACAGCAACAAAATAGCCACTGCTCCAACAGCACTCACTGATCCAAGATCACTGTCATCATCTGCATCCCGGCTTATCAAGGTGAGCACAGTAACAATAGACAATAGGTGCAGGAGGAGGCCATTCGGCCCTTCGAGCCAGCACCACCATTCAATGTGATCATGGCTGATCATCCCCAATCAGTACCCCGTTCCTGCCTTCTCCCCATATCCCCTGACTCCGCGATTTTTAAGAGCTCTATCTTGCTCTCTCTTGAAAGCATCCAGACAACCTGCCTCCACCGCCCTGTGAGGCAGAGAATTCCACGATGGAGCAGGTGGATGATGGTGTCCGCAACACCCACCTTTGTTTGTTAAGTGAACTGCAGGGGGTCCAGGTAGGGTCTGACAAGGGGCAACACTAAGCAAACAATATAAAATGTGAGGTATTGATAGATTGGAAGGAAAAGTAGGTCAGTGAGTACAAGAGTGACACACATTAGTGAGAAATAGGATTGTCACAGTCACTGTCATTTTGGACGAATTGAAGTTTATAGAGAATTGAAATCATGAGTAAGTGACATTATAACATCAAGCCCAGTGATAATAAATGCACAAATGTGGGCTTTAGCAGAGAATAGTTGAGGCAAGACGTGGTGGAACTGGTCTTGTTGATGACAGAGTGTTGGATGGAAGTGTAGCTCAAGGACAGGTGTGTGGGTCAGAAGCGTTTTGATCAACAGTATGGCCCAGGATATCGTGCTGCCAGAGCCGCACACTCCCACTAAACCCGCAAAGGGCGTGAGGAGCAGATTTCTACGATACGATACAATAAAACGTTATTTATCCCAGGAAGAAAATTGGTTATAAAATACAAGATGAAATGAAATGAAATTGAAATTGAAATTGAAATTGAAATTGACACATGAAATTGAAGAGACAAGTGGAAAGCCCAGGATTGGGGTTGTGCAAAGATTGGGGAGGGGAGGGGAAGAAGGTGAGTCAGTCTACCCCACGACAGAAGGGGGAGGAGTTGTAGTTTGATAGCCATAGGGGAAAATAATCTCCTGTGGCATTCTGTGCTGCTTCTTGATGGAACCAGTCTGTTGCTGAAGGTGCTCCTCAGGTTGACCATTGTGTCATGGAAGAGGTGAGCTGTATTGTCCAAGATGCTCCACAGTTTGAGGAGCATCCTCCCCTCCAAGACTACCTCCAGTGAATCCAACTCCACCCCCAGGACAGAGACAGCCTTCCTGATGAGCTTGTTGATTCTGTTGGCATCCATGGCCCTCACCCTGCTGCTCCAGCACACAACAGCATAGAAGATGGCACTGGTCACCACCGATTGATAGAACATCAGCAGCATCTTACTGCAGACGTTGAAAGAGTGGAGCCTCCTCCAAAAGTACAGATGGCTCTGTCCCTTCTTATATAGTGCCTCACGTTCCTGGACCAGTCAATACAATAATACAAATTTATTGTCATTTGAGCCCCAGTGAGACTCAAACGAAATTTTGTTTCCACAGCCATACAAACAAAAACAATGTCCTACAGACATACACACAATTAAGTTCACACAAACATCCATCACAGTGAACCCACTGTGTTGGAAGGCAAAGTCTTTTTACTGTCCAGGTAAACTCCAATGTAATGTCCACAGGTATTCTGAGAGAGGTTCACAGCTTTCATCCAGGGTAACAGCTGCACGGCCACAGGCTGGATGGTGGTTGGGTTCGGTGGGAACCAGGGAATGAAGACGGAAAGGTAATGAGTGAGTTTAGTGGGAGTTAGCTGAAAGAGGAGGAGGCTTTCGATGCTCGCAGTCTATTTATGAGCTTGTAACCTGCCACATTGCCGAGTGCAGCACCTACAGGGTACAGCACAGCTCCCACTGACCGATCCATGATCACTGTCATCATCTGCTCTGGCTCCTTGCCTAACCCAGCACAACACTAAGAGAATTCCATGCAGAGATGGCGTACGGGATCTGCCTTAAGCCTGAATGGAAAGGAGGGCAATGGTGGGGTGAGCAGGGGGTTGCTGGGCATGTGATGGATGTGGACAGACGGCGAGGGCAGTAGATTTCCACACGAAGTAAACAATAATAAATGGGTCTGAAGAAGGGTTTCGGCCCGAAACGTCGCCTATTTCCTTCGCTCCATAGATGCTGCTGCACCCGCTGAGTTTCCCCAGCAATTTTGTGTACCTTCTAATAATAAATGTGAAGTATTGATGGATTGGGAGGGAAAGTAGGTCACACACGTGACACACATGACTGTGAAATAGGGCAGTGGCAGTCACGTTTTGGAGTAATTGGTTTACAGAGAATTGTAATCACGAGTAAGTGAGATTACAACATTGTCTAGTGGCGATAAACTCACAAATGTGGGTTTTAGCAGAAAATCGGTGAAGCAACCAGTCTTGTGGAACCAGTCTTGTTGATGGAAGAGTTTATTTTTTGTATTTTTTTGTATCAAAAATAATTTATTTGATTACGAACACGATACAAAAACCAAAAAACAAAACAAAACCATGGTGACGCACCCACCACCATATTACATACCCACCACCATATTACATACCCACCACTATATTACATACCCACCACTATATTACATACCCACCACTATATTACATACCCACCACTATATTACATACCCACCACTATATTACATACCCACCACTATATTACATACCCACCACCATATTACATACCCACCACCATATTACATACCCACCGCTATATTACATACCCACCCTATATTACATACCCACCACCATATTACATACCCACCACCATATTACATACCCACCACCATATTACATACCCACCACTATATTACATACCCACCACTATATTACATACCCACCACTATATTACATACCCACCACTATATTACATACCCACCACTATATTACATACCCACCACTATATTACAAAAATAACCAACTTATTCAGACACTAAATTCCAAACAACTATGTTACAGATATACTAAATAACTACTATACAACGATGTCCCTCTCTAACACTACCCGGGCCTGGACGTAACCTCGGTAAAGGGGCAAGCATCTATCTCGGGCAAAGCCCTCTTCTGCCTGGGGCAGTGACGTGGATGGCCAGCTTGACTGATGGGAGAGTGTTGGATGGCAGTGTAGCTCAAGGACAGGTGAGTGGGTCAGAAGCGTTTTGATCAACATTATGGCCCAGGATATCGTGCTGCCATAGCCGCTCTCCCGCTCACTCCCACTAAACCTGCAAAAGGCGTGAGGAGCAGATTTCCACGATACGATAGAACTGTATTTATCCCAGGAGGGAAATTGGTCTGCCTCTATAAAACAGTTTTGAAACACAACAAGATACATTGAACATGAAACTAAAGTGACGAGTGGAACGTCCAGGATTGGGGATGTGCAAAGATTGGGGAGGGGGAGGGGAAGGTGAGTCAGTCTACCCCATGACAAGGGGGAGGAGTTGTACAGTTTGATAGCAACAGGGAAGAAGGATCTGCTGTGGTGTTCTGTGCTGCATCTTGGCGGAACCAGTCTGTCGCTGAAGGTGCTCCTCAGGTTGACCAGTGTGTCATGTATCTGAAATCCGAGGCCTAAATGGTGAACAGGAAGGGAGAGAGGACCGTCCCCTGTGGGGCCCTTGTGTTGCTCACTACAGTGTTCGAGACTCAGTTCTGTAGCCTGGCATATTGCGGTCGTCCAGTCAGGTAGTTGGTGATCCAGGACACCAGTGGAGCATCCACCCGCGTCTTCGTCAGTTTGCACCCCAGCAGTGCAGGTCGGATGGTGTTAAAAACACTGGAGAGGTAGAACATGACTCTCACAGTGCTTCCCAGCTTATCCAGGTGAGCACAGGAACAATGGAGCAGGTGGATGATGACGTCCTCCACCCCCACCTTTGTTTGTTAAGCGAACTGCAGGGGGTCCAGGTAGGGTCTAACCAGGGGGCCACACAAAGTAAACAATAAAAAATGTGAGATAGACAAAAATGCTGGAGAAACACAGCGGGTGTGGCAGGAAAGGAGCGAAGGAAAAAGGCGACGTTTTGGGTTGAGATCCTTCTTCAGTCTGAAGAAGGGTCTCGACCCGAAACATCACCTATTTCCTTTGCTCTATAGATGCTGCCTCACCTGTTGAGTTTCTCCAGCATTTTTGTCTACCTTCGATTTTCTAGCATCTGCAGTTCCTTCCTAAATAAAAAATGTAAGGTATTCATGGATTGGGAGGAAAGGTAGGTCAGTGAATACAAGAGTGCCACACAGTGTGAAATAGAGCAGTGACAGTCACGTTTTGGAGAGAATTGTAAGTTTACAGAGAATTGTAAGCACGAGTAAGTGAGACTACTTGAGTTAGCAAAAAATTGTTGAGGCAAGACGTATTGGAACCAGTCTTGTTGATGGCAGAGTGTTGGATGGAACTGTAGCTCAAGGTCAGGTGAGTGGGCCATTGTCAAGGTCATGTGCAACTTACACATCTAGGGCATTAGCAGAAAATAGACTTGGCAAGACAGAAAGGAAATGGGGGTTTAGTGGGAGTGAGCGGGAGAGTGACTGGCAGCACGATATCCTGGGCCATAATGTTGATCTAAACTCTTCTGCCCACTCGCCTGTCCTCGAGCTACACTTCCATCCAACACGCTCCCATCGGTCAAGCTGGCCATCCACGAGTCTGCCATCAACAAGACTATTTTTTGTTAGAGCCCACATTTGTGAGATTATTGCCACTAGACAATGTTGTAATCACACTTACTCGTGATTACAATTCTCTGTAAACCAATTACTCCAAAACGTGACTCTTGCCACTGCCCCATTTCACAGTCATGTGTGTCACGTGTGTGACCTACTTTTCCTCCCAATCCATCAATACTTCACATTTATTATTGTTTACTTTGTGTGGAAATCTACTGCCCTCGCCGTCTGTCCACATCCATCACATGCCCAGCAACCCCCTGCTCACCCCACCATTGCCCTCCTTTCCATTCAGGCTTAAGGCAGATCCCGTACGCCATCTCTGCATGGAATTCTCTTAGTGTTGTGCTGGGTTAGGCAAGGAGCCAGAGCAGATGATGACAGTGATCATGGATCGGTCAGTGGGAGCTGTGCTGTACCCTGTAGGTGCTGCACTCGGCAATGTGGCAGGTTACAAGCTCATAAAGAGACTGCGAGCATTGAAAGCCTCCCGCTCTTCCAGCTAACTCCCTCTAAACTCACTCATTACCTTTCCGTCTTCATTCCCTGGTCCCCACCGAACCCAACCACCATACAGCCTGTAGTCTTGCAGCTGCTAACCTGGATGAAAGCTCTGAACCTCTCTCAGAATACCTGTGGAACAAGCAGCCCACCTGGTGCTCCAAGTCCACAGTCTCTCAATCCAAGGCGGTCAAGTCTGGGATAACAAACCAAAACATGCAATTTATTCAACATTGTCAAAGTCACGTGCAACGTAAACATCTAGGGCCCATCTGTCACGAACGTGGGCTTCAGAAGAATATTGTTGAGGCAAGATAGAAAGGAAATGTGGGTTTAGTAGGAGTCAGCTCGGAGGGTTTTCGATCAGTCTGAAGAAGCGTCTCAACCTGAAACATCCCCTATCTGTGTTCTCCAGAGATGCTGGTTGTGTCTTTGTTTGTAAACCCACATCTGTAGTTCCTTACGTCTATTAAAATAGATAATGTTGGAGGCATTCAGTATATCGAGCAGGGAGATGAAACGGGCTGGTGCTTTGGGACAAGAACCCTTCTGTAGAACTGAAAATAAAATAGGGAGAAATAAGAACCTGTTGAGTTGCCGAGAGAGAGTGGGTAGAAAGAAGAGTGAATGGCAAGGACTGGAAATAAATCAAAGCTGACAAGGTAACAATTACTGAAAAAGTCTCGGACCAGAGGCCATAGCCTCAGAATAATGGACATATCTTTAGAAAGGAGATAAGGATGAATTTCTTTAGTCAGAGGGCCTTGAATCTGTGGAATTAATTGCCGCAGATGTTGTAGAGGCATCAGTGGGTATTTTTAAGGTGGAGATTGACAGATTCTTGATTATGAAGGGTGTCACGGGTTATGGGGAGAAGGCAGGAGACTGGGGTTAGGAGGGAGAGATAGATCAGCCATGATTGAATGGTAGAGTAGACTTGATGGGCCGAATGACCTAATTCTGCTCCTAGAACATGAACTTATGAAAATAGCAGCTATGGGCTTAAAAGGAAATTGAAACAGAAGCGTACATCCTTATCCATAGAAAGAGAGGAAAAAAAGCGTTTCCTTGAAATTGTTAAATTTGATATTAGGTTCTGACGACTGCCATGGACACAAACAAGAGATACGTTTCTATTTCTTAAGCTGATGTTGGGCATGTGCAATTAGTTCAGAGTGAGAGGAATTTAGAAGGATGAGAGGGAATCTTATTGAAACATATAAGATTATTAAGGGTTAGGACACGCTAGAGGCAGGAAACATGTTCCCAATGTTGGGGGAGTCCAGAACCAGGGGCCATAGTTTAAGAATAAGTGGTAAACCATTTAGAACGGAGATGAGGAGAAACTTTTTCACACATAGAGTTGAGAGTGTGTGGAATTCTGTCTCAGAGGGCGGTGGAGGGTGGTTCTCTGGATGCTTTCAAGAGAGAGTTAGATAGAGCTCTTAGGGATAGCGTAGTTAAGGGATATGGAGAGGGCAAGTGGATGATCAGCCATGATCACATTGAAAGGCAGTGCTGGCTCGAAGGGCCAAATGGCCTACTCCTGCACCTATTGTCTATTGTCTATTGTGAGAGTTGGCTGAAAATTGAAGTGAGTGAAGGGAACTAAAGTATCCTTTCCCCAGTCAACATTTCAACCACTGAAGCCCTAAGTGCAGTTAGTTGAGTATGATGGACAAATGGCATAGTTTGTGCCCTACACTTCCCCAAACCAGATCTTATTCCAAGCTCTGGCTTGGCCAAGATTACAGGCTGGATGATGAAACAACTCAAGGATGGATTCAAAGCCTTCTGGAAATGTGCTTACCTGATTCCTGCATCTCCGGGCCCAAGGCTGCTCAGGTTGGAGAAGGAGAGTTTGGGATGGATTGTGGGCTTCCAGTCCATTTGTTAGGAGTATCAAAGATTTGCGTAAATGGCAGGAGTGTATCACCTACAGTCCACAAAACCAGAGTGAACACAAGACATTCTCAATCCTAGAGAGTCTTCATCTAAAGAAGGGTGTCCACCCAAAAAGGTCATCTGTTCCTATTCCCCAGAGATGCTGTCTGACCAAAAAAAACACTGTTTTTTGTGCCTATCATTGGTTTAAGTCAGCACCTGCAGTTCCTTCCTGTACCCTGTAGGTGAATTGTAAAAAAAAAACTTAATTCAGCCATAAGATTTATTTGGTACTCCACGTTTCTGCACTTCTGACTCTATACATCTACCTGGGGGTGGGAGATTGCGACCTTCACGTGGTCCCTGTTGCAACCAATGCAATCAACCTGGCGTGCAGAATCAAATAAGATCAATTAGAACAAGTTGTCCACGCCATACGCAAGAAGAAGAAGTCATCTACCTGTTTTGTTTCACTTCATTATTGATGATGATGCATTTTTTGCTGCCTAGACCCTAGGTTCTGTAATTTATTTTCTAAAATTGTACATCTCTCTCCTTCTCCTCCTTTAAGGTGCTTCTTAAAAGCTCTAAAAGTGTTCTAATCTCCTTTATATATCTTAATATCAAATTTGGATTGTTTATGCTGCAGTGAATTCTTGTTGAGATAATTTACTGCATTAAAACTGCTGTACAAGTGTAAGGCATTTCTATTGGCAGCTGTTAAATATTCAACGCACAAATCAAACTCCATGTACCTGGGCGTGGTAATGTACGTAATACACAGGGACAAGCTTTTCACGTCAAACTGGTTCGCCAAGTTTTATTTAATAAAGTCAATGACACCAGTCGCTATGCTCACAGTCTGTGGAGTTTCTCTGACATTCAGTTCATCCTACAGTCTTCTATAAATCACTGCAAGTGAAGTGCGGTAATTCAGACGTCAGGACTTCGGCAGAAACTCTACGCTTCATAACTCCAGCAATGTCTTCCTCTAAGGTAGTTATTTATACTCGGTATGGTTGATTCATTCTCAAGTCTGGATCGCTGATTCCTGTCTATAGAACAATTGGGGAAATTCATGTTCCCCAGTGTTAAACATGCAGTTTCTGAAAATTGATATTCATTAATGAATGTCCATTTATGAACAGAAATTGTCATTTTGTTGTTGGTCGCTGATGGTAACTACTGCTCGTGTTTGGTCTCATTGGGTAGGTTTGGACTTATGCACAGGGCGGATACAGGGTGTGTGCTTGGGACGTGGTGGTTTCTACAGGGATGGCGAATGTCTGCAGAACAATGACTAAAGGCAGAGTCTGATAAAGGTGTGCGCAGGAAAGTGTCAATTCTGTGGAAAATCTTTACATTGAGTTTGGTCAGTGTGCACAGAATGTGTGCATAGAAGTGCAGCACTGTTTGTGCAGGAGTTCACATCAATGTGGAGAGGGTAAGGGTCAACATGAAGGTAATGAAGGTAAATGTGCAGTTAGGATCAACATGGAAGGGGTTAGGGTCAACGTGAAGGGCATTAATACACAAGACAGTACTTGGATACCAGAGAATGTCTATCTGGCTGAATGTATGGAGCAAGGAATCACAGACTCAAGTCATTCAGGACGGGGCGGCACCTTTGGAATTCTCTAAGCAAGTGGCTATAGAGTATCAGCTCCTCAGTACATTCAAGACAATAATTGGTGAATTTTTCAATATTAAGAAAATCAAAGCGTATGGGGATAGTGCAGGAGATTGAGGCTGAGGTAAGAGATTGATGAGCAAACACGATGGTGGAGCTGGTTGGTTGTTTTCTGCTTCTTATGGTTTCCTCTACCCCAAGGAAAGTGTTCAGACTTGAGACAAGGTCCGTCCGTGTTCCAGATGGAATTCACAGACAAGGTCTCATCCGTCAACAGGATATACGTGTTTGGTCTAAAACCTGTGCACAACTTGGGGTATGTACAGCTTGTGTACAGCTGAGGTTTATACGCTGAAAACATCTATGATCGGGGAAGAATTATGGAATAGCATTTTTACATGTAATGGAGTATGTACTGGAAAGAATATTCACGGGACAAGATGGGAATACAAAGCACAGGAACAGGTTGTGTACAGCTGAGGTTTATACGCTGAAAACATCTATGATCGGGGAAGAATTACGGAATAGCATTTTTACATGTAATGGAGTATGTACTGGAAAGAATATTCACGGGACAAGATGGGAATACAAAGCACAGGAACAGGTTGCATTGATTTGCAGGACGTGGCATCACTGGCAAAACCTAGCAATTTCCGCTTGGCCCAAATTTCCATTGGAGAATCGAGTGGCAAGAAGTGCATGTTTTCAGTGGAATATTGGGTGATGCTTGAGTGTGCTGGATTATCCTTGATAATGTTGAGTTTATTGAATCTTGATGGAAATGTGTTCATCTTGATGAGAATATGAATACGTGGGTTGTTTTTCTGGAGTTGTGTGTGTGTGTGTGTGTGTGTGTGTGTGTGTGTGTGTGTGTGTGTGGTTAGCGTTATGGGGGTATGTTTGTGCCTGTGCCCATGAACTCATGCTACAATTGTGATTACTGCAGGGCTTGCAGCCCTGACCCCACACATCGGCCAGCACACACTCCCACTCTATCGTGTGCATGTCCCTGCCCAGACAATGCAAGCGTACTCTATCACATGGCTAAATCATGTTTTGCAGACAGTGGAGAGGCTGTGTGGAGGCAGAATGTGAGTCATCTTGGGACGAGCCCTTGTAAAATAGGTGCAGTCTTTGGACATATTTCAGCAGAACATTGTAACTCTTTGCATTGTTTCTGTTCTTGATGTCAATGCTTCTCAGTCACTGAATATGTTGAGGGTTGAGATTGATAGTTTTTTGGGCAGTGGGAAACGGACAAATGAAGTATCGACCATGATCTTATTGAATAACCCTACTGGCTCCCGTTCTAACAGTATAATTCTGCGAGGCTATGGACCAGCTGCCTTACAGTAACTGGTTGACTAGCGGTCAGCTTCATCCACTGCCTCTAACAGCAATGGTTGATCTTGTGTTAAAGAAATGTTCTTTCCTCATAAGTAATGTGAACATAAAAGGTCATTGTAGAAAGTCTCCTGTACACACATTATGGTGGGTACGCTTGTTATAATCCCCTTCCAAAGGCAATCCATGCATATTTGGAAGCAGTGTAAGTCAAATGCACTAGAGTATTTAATGCATGAAGGAGCAACCATGATCTCAGTGAATGGCCTCCGCAATCTTCTATTTGTTATGTGTTTACTCTTTTTAACATTCTCATTTTGAGAGGTCCAGCATCAACTGCCTTGTAGCAACTGATCGACAAGTGATCATTTTAATCCACTACCCTGAACAGCAATAACTGATGCCTTACGATTTTGATTATGGATGACTGTTTTAACTAAAGGAATGCCACATCCCAATGATCTACTTAACCTGACCCAATCAATGCAAGTGTGGACGTCATTACAGGGTGTTAATCTCACAAATTCACCTCATCTATTCCCCTTCAGGTAGGCCAGCTCCTCCTGAAAGACTGAAAAGCTTCTCCTGTAATCCCACTTGGATCCCTAGTGGCTACATTGATTGGGTCAGGTTAAGTAGATCATTGGGATGTGGCATTCCTTTAGTTAAAACAGTCATCCATAATCAAAATCGTAAGGCAACCTGAATATTGCAAATGTGATACTGATAGAGTGGTTGATTAGGGAACAATAGAAATTATGAGAAAGTGGAAAGTTGGTTTAAATTGTGATTGAAAACATTTGTAGTTTTGTGTTCTTTTTTAAAAAGGTCCTGACAATGTCCTGGGGGGATCAATCTTAAAACTCTCCTCACCTCGTCTAAAGTCCATTCCTTAAGTTCATTGTTATACAGCAACGTACTTATATAATACTCCAGCAGCATTAAAACCTTGTAAGGTGCTTTAATGTCTGAGTTTTAAACAAAACATCGAACATTAAACCATATAAAGAAATATTAGAACAATACTTTAAAACACTTCTGCTTTAACCGTGCCTTTAGTCATCTGTCCTAATAATTCTCCATGAATTTCAGTGCCATGTTTTGGCTGAAAATACTTGTGTGAATCACCTTGAGATAGTTTGGTACTTTGGAGGCTTCCTTGCCATTCTCTCCCATGTACTGTAAAGATGCACAGAAACAAAGAATGCAGCAGAATTTGTTAAATGAAGAATTAGAGGGTTACCTCTAATATGATTGGGCAAATTCCCAAAAGTTGGATTACATCCTTCCCATTTGTATTGCCTCCACATTCCTCTCGATTGTTGTTCACTTCACTGATCAATGTAGAGCCCAATGGAATGCACGGAGATTTGTCACTAACATAATTATTGACTTTCAATTAAACATTACTTGTTTATCGATCTCAGCCATTGTTTTGTAGTTTCATGATGTTTGTTCTACTCTGGAGATCTATCTTTAGCTGCTTGATGACTTCAGAGCAACCTCTTTGTGTAGGTTTGGCCAACCCACTGATACGTATTGTGTATCGGTGCAGTAGCCAGCTGAACAAAGTGATATATGTTGCTGATATATCTCACCTTTAATTATACCAAATGGGAGTCATACCCTCTCCTTTCCAAGGTGAGTCAATGGTTTGTGTGTATCTGCATTGAACGTGCAAATGTGAGCTGTGTCGTTCAAAGTTACCGGTGCAACAATACCTTTCGAGTTGTGAAACATTTGGCAGTTTCAAATGTCAAGAGTTGGGTGTAGCTGCTTACAGCAACAGTTTTTGGAAACTTTATACATGAACTAACAAACTGACAAAGCCCACCATGATCTGAAAGCACATCACATCTTCTACTTAAGCTTTATTGCTACCTAGCAATTAAACATGAACCTTGGAACAAGAAATATGGATGTTGAGTGAAGGAGCAGGTCTACTTATCTCTTGAAAAACAAAAAAAACTGTAGATGCTGGAAAACTTTGAGAAAACAATTGGAAATACTCATCAGGTCAGTCCACATCTGTGGATTTGAAATGGTGAACATATTGGTTGCAGACTATTTAGCAGAACAGAGACAAAAGCCCATTAAACAGCAGGGAGGGTGGTGGAGAGGACAGCATCTGATCAGGTAAAGCACCGGTGTCCATGGGGACAAACTGTAAACAAGACTATTTGGTGGATGAGTCAATGCAAACAGTTAGAGAATGAGAACATAAACAAAAGAACATTTATGAAAGATGGTGGGCGTTGCAAGGTGCAGAGTAGGAAGAGATGACAGGATGGTCAGGTTGGGCAGATCCCCACGTCAGGAGAAAAGAAAGGAACAAAGAGGTGACAGTGTTCAAGTTCAAGTTCAAGTTCAAGTGAGTTTATTGTCACGTGTCCCTGTATAGGACAATGAAATTCTTGCTTTGCTTAAGCACACAGAAATAGTAGGCATTTACTACAAAACAGATAAATGTGTCCATATACCATGATATAAATATATACACACATGAATAAATAAACTGGTAAAGTGCAAATAACAGAAAGTGGTTATTAATAATTAGAGTTTTGTCCGAGCCAGGTTTAATAGCCTGATGGCTGAGGAGAAGTAGCTACTCCTGAACCTGGTTGTTGCAGTCTTCAGGCTCCTGTACCTTCTACCTGAAGGTAGCAGGGAGATGAGTGTGTGGCCAGGATGGTGTGGGTCGTTGATGATACTGCCAGCCTTTTTGAGGCAGCGACTGCGATACATGGATTTTCTCCGGGTGCTCCGGTTTCCTCCCATATTCCAAAGACAGTCAGGTGTGAAGGCTAATTGGCCTCTGTAAATTGCCCGAGTGTATGGCGGAAGTAGTGTACAGGTGATCGTTGGTCGGCGCAGACTTGGTGGACCGAAGGACTTGTTTCCACGCTGTATCTCTAAACTAAAATGAAAAATGCAAGTTTTGCATATTATTATTTACCCGTACTAGTGAAAGGAATCATATATTTATCAATAGAAATGAATTTAATTGCATTCAGATTGTCAATTAGACACACTAGCTAATATATTGAACATTCCCACTCCAGGCTAACATCCCTTATATGACCATATATCTTGAGTATTTCACTTTTCTTCTGCAAGAGCTTTGTACACAAGCTCCCACAAATAACAATGTGATGGTGACTAGGTCTTCTAATGTAGGTATTAGCCACAAAATAACTATTGACCAAGTCACTGAGAGAACCTTTGTACCCTTCTTCAAATTGATGCCAAAGGATTTTACATAAAGATCTACGGAGAGTTTGAAATTAGTTATATAATTACAAATGTTTTGTTTTTTTCCATTAAAATTTTCAGTTAGACCTTGTGCAGAAGAGCATGGGAGTTTGAAGTGACTTTTGCTGAAATGCATGTCAATTTTATTGATCCGTGCTTCTAATGGAGACTGTGGAGGTCCATCGATCCAGAGGGTGGTGAACATGTGGAACTCATTGCCACAGGCAGCAATGGAGGCCAAGTCAATGGATATTTTTAAGGCGGAGATTGACAGATTCTTGATTTGTACGGGTGTCAGGGTTATGGGGAGAAGGCAGGAGAATGGGGTTAAGAGGGAGAGATAGATCAGCCAAGATTGAATGGCAGAATAGACTTCATGGGCCGAATGGCCTAATTCTGCTCCTATCACATAAACTTGTGAAGCGTAAATAGGTTTGTCGGCATTACTGCCAAAACGGTCATTATTACTGTATCTGGTCGAAACTGACATAGTCTTGGCATCAAACAGATTGATGTGGCATGGCCTCGGATTTGAAAACCAAATTCCCAATATTGAATGAGTTTCACATTGTAAAATTTGTTAATTAAATGAGACAGCTAGCCTCCGGCATCTGAACTGAGGGTGGGAAGATTTTTGAGATGAATTAATTTACCATCTACCTCTCCATGTTACTCTTGTTCGTATCTTTTCAACATGTCTTGTTGCAATATTTACAGCAACTATTTCATCAAATAAATACATTTTCATTCCATCTCTTCCTCTAGATGTTTTTATCATGTATTCCCCCAGTAACAGGTTCAATATTCTCACCGATAAGTAAGGAAAATCCTTCTGAATTCTCTAAAGTTGCTCTTCCTCACAAGTGGAGAAGCACTCTATTCAAAAGCAAAGTGCCGCTGTTAATCAAAAGCTGTGGTAGAGAGGGATAAGCTGGGGCATCTAAAGAGAGAATTGAACCTTTTGTTGCATTTTCAACAACCACATCAAAGCCTTGTGTGATTTGGGCATCAACGTGGCACATCTAGTAAAGCCACCAGAGGTCTGGGTTCAGTTCTGGCCAATGGTGCTGTCTCTGTGGAGTTTGCTCATTCTCCCTCTGACTGTCTCTGTGGCTCTGGTTTCCTTTCATGTCCCAAAGATGCGCAGGTTGATGAGCTAAGCGGCCACTGTAAATTGCCCTGAATGTAGCGGTGAGGGGTAGAGTCTGGAGGGGATTCTCCTTCCACCCACCCACAACATGGGCAGTTTGCACTCGTCAGTTAGTCTGCCAGCCAGCACATTATTGGGATGTGGGAGAGGGGTTGAGCACCCAGAGGAAGCCTACGCAACATGTATACACCCACTCAGCACTGGTGATCAGGAGCGAGGTACCAGCGCTATCTGCTGCACCATCATGCTGGCCGTTCCAGTTCCACAGTGTAAACAAACAATCTGGAAACCATGTGTTTCTGTCGAGCACCAGTCAGCATGAGTCTGGGACAAATGGGTATGACTGTATCCATCTCAAACAAGGGCCGGTGTGACAATGCCAGTCTAGAGGCTGTCAGGGAGGTTACCAAAAAACATACCAAGCAGAATATGCCAGAAGAGATACTGATTTTCTTTTAAATAAAGTAAGTTTTTCCAACGTACACAAAAATGCTGGAGAAACTCAGCGGGTGCAGCAGCATCTATGGAGCGAAGGAAATAGGCAACGTTTCGGGCCGAAACCCTTCTTCAGACTGATGGGGGGTGGCGAGGAGAAGAAAGGAAAAAGGAGGAGGAGAAGCCTGAGGGCTGAGGGATGGGAGGAGACAGTAAGGGCTAACAAAATTGGGAGAATTCGATGGGAGAATGCTCTCTCCGAAGTTTTTCCAACACCTATTGTAATCTTGTTAGCTTTAAGTTAATTGATTTCAAGCTGTGAACTAAATCTGGAACTTCCCATGTTCTGTGTCAAATTTAATCACTCTGTGATCATGTCAAATAAAATGTAACTGGTCGTTACTGTGATTTGTCAATACTGTGCAGACAAAGGCGTTTTAGATTAAATTCCATTGAAACCTGTGATTCATTACTGCTCTGACTTGAAACTCTTGGAATCAGTTCAAACCCCATCCACCCTGAGGGTAAGAATGCTGGCACTCACTTGCTTCCCTGTGTCCATCCTAACCTTAACCCCCCCCCCCCCCCCCCCCCCCCCCCCCCACTGCAACTTGGCCCAAATTTACAATCACCCTCAAATTGACTGATGCGAAAGGAACTCGTATGCCATGCTGGTGGAGCAGAAGAGGCAATAGCTGCATTTATATGGCACCTCTCACAATCTGACAACATCCCAAACCAAAACTCTGACAGCCAATGAGGTGTAATCAGAGCTGTAATGTCAGAATGCAACTATACGCTTCCCACCAACACTAAAAATATAATGAGCAGTTTATCAGTGTTGGCACAAAACACTGTATACAGTGGTACACTGTGTGTCCAAACATTCAATTTGGGTAAATCAAATCACTAGACACACAGATAGACACAAAGTGCTGGAGTAACTCAGCGGGTCAGGCAGCATCTCTGAAGGACTAGGTGACGTTTTGGGTCGAGGCCCTTCTTCAGACCCCATGCAATTGCTGTTAATAGGAAAGGTGTGCAATTAATTATTTAATATTGAATTCCTTTCTTTCTTTATTACAGAACCTTTATGGCAATTACTTGCCAGAACACATTCAACCTCCAGCGTACGGACAGAGCCAGGAAAGGTTTCCACCACCACCCTACCCCAGTGTGCCACAGGGCCAACCTCCTTACAACAGCTCTGGACAATATCCTTCTGCACCGAATGCTCCACACCAACCTTATTACATCCCCACTCCAGGACCAAGACATCCACCAACTCAAGTCACCCAAGACATAGGTAGGTTTTGGATGTGTCTTTAACACATGTCTTATTGTGTCTGGGATTGTTGTATTCGTGACTGAGTTTAACTCTGCAGGTGAACATGTCCATGTATGAGGGAGTGCATGTGTACGACTGATGGGTCTAATGAGCCATCTCTTGTTCCTGATTATATAAGTGTGTCAGATACATAACTCAGTGTGGATTCATATTCATGCATATATGTAGATCTTATAGCAGAGAAAGTTGTTTGAGTTAAGAAATTAATCAAGATAAATTATTTGACGAATGAAACAGGGATTTGTAAACTATAGTGTTCAGTAATAGAGTCTTTGGGCAAAAGTGCATGATGGAGAGCCCCTGAATGTTCAGTGTGTCATGTCAAAGGGCAAGTACAAAGATCAGGCAATATCTGGAGAGGTGATATTTCGGGTCAGGACATTTCAAACCACAGAATATTTAGTTTTACTTGTTCACTGTACACTTTATGGGTACATTTCTGTGGCAATTTGTCATGAACCTGGTGTAACTTCATGGCAATTTTCCCTGGTTGTCAAAGTTGTATCAATTGTGCATCCAACAAGTTAGGAGACTTGGCGAGGAGATTCACCAATATGTATGTTCATTTCAGTCACAATGTATTTCAGTCTGTCCCTTCGTGTAAAATCCTTAGTATCTTCTCTGTTTTCTTTCAGGTCGCAAATCTACACAATGCTGCAATCCAAAGAGGAGGACCTACTGTTATATCATCTCCCTGTTTCTGGGCCTATCCATTGTTGGCATTGGTGCTTGGATTGTTAGTAAGTACATTTAAACTAGTCCTGTTGGTGAAACATGAATAGTTGAGTGGATGACAGTAACTGAAGAACATGAGGCTAAAATGAAAAGCTGAATGTCCAGTGGGAAGCACACACACAGTCCAGCTGATGAATCTGTTACTTGGCATTGCCTAGTGGTAAAGAAGGGATATCAAGGGACACGCAGGCCATTCACCCCCTGGAACCGCCATTCACTGACACAGTGGGTTTGTATCATAAGAAGAAGTTGTCTTCTTCTGTTCTTAATTTCCAACATTACTGGTCACTCCATGGGTGATTCAGGTTAGTTGAACAGCTCCCCATATTAGGGACATGGGGACAGATAAACCCTTGTCGCTGTTCTCACCATTCAATTAGATAATGGTCGATAATCAGGGGAATAATTGTCTACTCATCCCACAATGTCCTTTACAAGTACATGTACATCTCAGAATGTACTGACTGACACAATGTCAACAAGTTACTTTGCTTCCTCCTGCTAGTCAAGTTCGTGATGGACAGTGCAACACAGTCGACCACCCACTGCCCCAGCTCGGTGACTCGGTGCAATAGCATCAGTGAATGTGACGACAACAGCGATGAACTGGGATGTGGTAAGCTGCTTGACCCATTCACACTCATTCATTAAACATCTTCCATTAAAGGGAAATAACTCAATTAAACCATTACTTCATTTACTCTTCCAGTGCGATTTAACGGAGTGGAATCACGGCTGGAGGTCTATGGGTGGCAACAAAAGCAATGGTCACCTGTTTGTTACACGGCCTGGAGTCAAAGTTTGGCAAGCAAGACATGTCAACAACTGGGATTCACAAGGTACACTGATCGAGTGTCTAGACATGGCATGCAGAATACAAGTAGCAGATGAACAGGGTGTAGCAGGAAGGCCTACTGTTGGGATGCTGGAGGCTTGTAGGAGGTGCAGTCATCTATGATGGGGATGCTAAGTTATGACAGACAGGGGTTGAATATTGGTACAGAATGTGAAGGTCAAGGTCCATTCAAAGCAAAATTTGACACAATTGTCATTCAAACCCTTTAATAAATCCATGCGGACTTTACTAATCAAACCATACTTGGCCAAGTGATTGTTAGTTCTATCCCTTATTATCTTTTCCAACATTTTGTCCACCTGTGAAATAAACCTGATTGGCCTGCAGTTGCTGCATTTACCCTTCATGCTTTGGTTGTAATGAGCAGCTTTCCTGCTCAGTCCCTGATTGGCCTTCACTGACCATATGACCATATTATTGCATTCTCTCTCAAGTTCCAGCAGTCTCCCCCCTTGCCTCTGAACGCTAGTCTCTGCACATTCATCTGCAGTGGTTTTGGTAGCATTGTGTTGTGCTGTAGCATAGTTTATATTCTTTCAGATTAAATGGATACAACATTGTTCGACCACTGGAAGATCATCTTGTGCAATTGTTTTTCAGTTATTACCAAACCAAGCGTGTGATTGGAGACTCTTCTTCAAACCTTGTTATCAACACATCACAACAACTGACCAACCTGCAAAGTATCCTGAGCTACAGGTGTGTGTTACTGGTTGTTAAATAAAATAAGAACAGGGGCTGTTGAGCTCCTTGGAGAGACTTGTCGTCAGGTCATAGAGCAGAGGAACAAACCGCCTGATGACCTCTACACTAATCGTATTAACGGAACCCACCACATTATCCTCCCCACATTCCCATCAACTCTCCCAGATTACACCACTCACCTACATTCCAGGGGCTATTTACAGCAGCCAATTAACCCACTAACCCTTATGTTTTTGGGACGCGGAACGAAACCGAGGCATTGGCATTGGTTTATTATTGTCACCTGCAGAAGGTAAATGTGGCGCAGGACACATGGAGCAGATGAACAAGGTGTAGCAGGAAACCCTACAGTTAAATATTGTTGCATTCTCTCTTATGTCTCCATCAGTCTTTGTTTGTACGCTATCCAGTCTAATCGTACTGTACAGGAGTAGGATCAATCCAAAACACAGTACAACAGGCAGTGAATAGGGAAGATTCCAGAATGTAGAATATAGTCTTTCAGATCTAGAGAATTATCTAGATTGTGATATGGCCGTACCAAAAATAACCAGTGAAAGAAATGAGGTTAAGTTGTCACGTGGAGACATAAAATGTCAGGACACTGACAAGTGACTCCATGGAGAAGATGATCAACAATCAGTGTATCGGATGAGGCCCCAAAGACCAGGGTGCAGCAGGCTTTGGTTCTATGTTCTACCCAATGTCACGCTAAGAAGTTGGACAAACCTATGTTGTTTTCTCTGGAGTGTTGGAGGCTGTGGGAAGACATGATAGAAGTCTATAACATTATGAGAGGCATGGATAGGGTAGACAGTCAGAACCTTTTTCCCAGGTTGAAATGTCAAAGACCAGAAGGCATAGTTTCAAGTTGAGAAGGCCATTGTTTTAAGGAGATGTGTGCTTGAAGTTTTTTTACACAAGGTGATATGTGCCTGGAACAACTTTACCAGGCATGGTGATGGAGGCAGATTGGATAGTGGTGTCTAAGAGGCTTTTGCATAGGCACATGGATATGCAGGGAATGGAGGAATATGGATCATCAAAAGGTCAAGTAGATTAGTTTAACGTGGCATCTTGTTCAACTCAGACATTGTGGACCAAATGGCCTGTTCCAGTTCTATACTGTTCTAAGTTCTATGTAACTGCAGCTGGACAAGCAACCCTCCCACCCCTCGTACTCTAGGCTCAGCCTTGGTTTTACTTGTTCATCTAGAGACATTAGCATTGGTTGGGGTTGTTTATCTTACTGCCCCCATTGCAAATGTGATGCCCCCATTGCAAATAACTGAAGCCCACAAACTGAACATGAGAATGAGTGTCTGCAGGAGAGGACATTGCTTGCAGTTTTAGGAGAAGTCATTGTTTCTCAAATACACGCAGTGTCACAATTTGAATGTAGTCATGAAAAAGGATTGAAGAATTTGTGGCGGATAGGTTTCATTTTAATGCTCAGATTTAAATCCACCTTGTGTTTAATACACACATCACATCAGTCAACAGTTACCATGCTGTTACACTACCCTGCAGTGACCTTGCCCTATGTCACATGAATCTGCACTGTAATCTGCTTTGGCGTAACATTGATCTGAGATGGATCAATTTTGCATTTCATTGATCATTAATGACGCCCTTTTTTTTCAGCTCCAAGTGCCTGACGAAAGATGTCGTCAGTCTCCAATGTGTTGGTAAGCATGATTATGCTTAAACTAAGTAGTGTTATTTCTAAAAACCTTCAATCCTGGGCAATGGGATTCATTCAATCCTAAACACGGTGCTACTGTTATCTACTTACTAGGTAGGTTGAGCGCAGGTTAGAAATGTAATGAAATCCCCTTTACATTGTCTGTTGCAGTATATGCTCCTCCTCTACCCTGTTCAAGATGCTATTATCTATTATAATCCATTGATAATGCAGGTTTATATCATTGCCACTAAAGATCAACCATTTTGTTGACATGTTAAGGATAAAGGGGAAATCGTTTAGGACTGAGATGAGAAAAACATTTTTTACGCAGAGAGTGGTGAATCTCTGGAATTCTCTGCCACAGAATGTAGTTGAGGCCAGTTCATTGGCTATATTTAAGAGGGAGTTAGATGTGGCCCTTGTGGCTAAAGGGATCAGGGGGTATGGAGAAAAAGCAGGTACAGGATTCTGAGTTGGATGATCAGCCATGATCATATTGAATGGCGGTGCAGGCTCGAAGGGCCGAATGGCCTACTCCTGCACCTATTTTCTATGTTTCTATGATAGAGGTAAACATATGAATGATATTTGAAGTCTAGCCGAGTGCAGTGAGGTCCAGGTATGATGACAATGTTGCTTTCAGCAGCTTCTTCTTGCGAATGAAACATAAACCAAAGGAATAGTTATGATCTCAAGCCGGGTGTTGAGCAGCCAGGTTGTTGTCTTCAGCAGCAAGACAGGTTCACAGACTGTAGACTAAAACATAAACTACCCATACATTCTACACGACAAAAAAACTGCTAAAAAAGCTAGTCTTTTGCTTTTCACTGTCTTGTAGAGTTTATGTGTAACGTATGTTTTTGTGTGTTGCCTGAGTGCAAGATATAATTAGGAAGCATGTCCATGATAGTTCCAGAGGTGGTCCATTGTGTTCAGTTGCTGAGCTAATGTTGGCGTCCTGCAGGTTGGTTCAAGCAGCTGTTTCTGAACCTGTTGATGTGAGACTTCAGTCTCTGTACCTCCTGCCTAACGGTGGCAGTGAGAAGGCATGGCCCGGAGAGTGGGCATCCCTGCTAATAGATGCCACCTACTTGAAGTAGCACGTCAATGGAGGGAAGGGCCATGCCCACGATGGACTGGGGCATATCATGAATTTGGAACTTATCTGCATGCAATCAATATCCATAGGAACAATAAAGAATAGAAACTAAATTGTTTGAATATTATCTCTTTGCATATAGATTGTGGCAAAAGGTACAAGTCATCATCCAGAATCGTGGGTGGAACAGCAAGCCAAGAGGGGAATTGGCCATGGCAAGTTAGTCTCCACTACAAGTCACGGCCAGTGTGTGGTGGGACCCTCATTTCACGTGGCTGGGTGATCACTGCAAGTCACTGCATCTTTGAGTGAGTATAAATGAGTCTTCAGTTATAGTGCAAAATGAGCAGTAGGGGGACAGGATCTAGAGGTGGGGGAGTTGAAGATCGATGTAAAAGGCGGCACAGTGCTACGGTAGAGTTGCTGCCTCACAGCGCCATAGACACGGGTTCGATCCTGACTATGGATTCTGTCTGTACAGAGTTTGTACGTTCTCTCTGTGACTGCATGGGTTTTCTCTGGGTGTTCCAGTTTTCTCCCACATTCCAATGGCATGCATGTTTATGTAGATTAATTGGCTTCTGTAAATTGTCCCCCTCGTGCGTTGGATAGAACTAGTGCATGGGAAGTTGTTGGTCAGCGCAGACTCAGTGGGCCAAAGGGCATGTTTCCACGCTGTATCTCTAACACTAAAACCTCCAAGTCCCACAAGGAAACCGTACAAAACATGTAAAGTCTTTGCCTTATGGCCTTTGATTCCTGGTGGGAATATGCTTACTGATATCTTGTCAGTCCTTGGGATCAAATATCAGATTGGGGCTTCAGTGATATAGTCAGGGTTACTATTAGGCTGAATGTGGACCCTGACATTTCATGTGTGTTCATGCTGCTTGGCATTGTGGTCGACTAGTTTGGGGGAGGAAAGGTGTGTATCAGCCAGTGAGAGAATCAATCAAAGCTTTAGAAACTGAGATTGGCCTTTCTTTCATTGCAGAGATGAAGCCCATATAACGTCCAATTGGGAAGTCTACAGTGGTTTCATTTCACAAAGGCAACTCTCAAAAGCCACACTGAGTTTCATCTCAAAAATTATCGTGCACAGGGACTACAATCAACACACCAATGATAATGACATTGCTTTGTTGAAGCTTCGCAATCCATTGGTGTTTACAGGTAATGTCCTGGTGATGCCACTTGGCCACGGCCAATGACACATTTGTTGCATTCTCACAAATCCTCTAAAGTAACAAACTGTAACATCACACCTTTGTATAATGACCATCACCCTAACAGTCCAATTGGAATTCATTTCTGAGATACCCAGTCAATGTCCAAAATCAATTTGGTTATTGGAGCAATTATTCTTAATTTCTCATTCTCACAGGAGAGGTTGTAGGGGCTGGTGAATGGGACCCTTCTAAGTTCTAACATTGTGGAAGTTGATCCCAATCCCTCTACACCATGACCCCTGCAGGGCTATGGACAGAACCTTGTGTCAGCTTTCAGAGGATTGAGGAACGAAAGACATGGGGTGGGATTTTTCCTTAATCTCGAAGCGTTGGAGATACATAGATACATAGAAAATAGGTGCAGGAGTAGGCCATTCGGCCCTTCGAGCCTGCACCACCATTCAATATGATCATGGCTGATCATCCAACTCAGTATCCCGTACCTGCCTTCTCTCCATACCCCCTGATCCCTTTAGCCACAAGGGCCACATCTAACTCCCTCTTAAATATAGCCAATGAACTGGCCTCAACTACCCTCTGTGGCAGAGAGTTCCAGAGATTCACCACTCTCTGTGTGAAAAAGTTTTTCTTCTCATCTCGGTCCTAA
The DNA here is from genome assembly GCF_010909765.2 of Amblyraja radiata. Lineage (NCBI taxonomy): Eukaryota > Metazoa > Chordata > Chondrichthyes > Rajiformes > Rajidae > Amblyraja > Amblyraja radiata. The sequence continues at coordinate 1,242,573 of NC_045988.1, forward strand.
AGGATTTCCCCCTTATCCTTAAGCTGTGACCCCTTGTCCTGGACTTCCCCAACATCGGGAACAATCTTCCTGCATCTAGCCTGTCCAACCCCATAAGAATTTTGTACGTTTCTATAAGATCCCCTCTCAATCTCCTAAATTCTAGCGAGTATAAGCCAAGTCTATCTAGTCTTTCTTCATATGAAAGTCCTGACATCCCAGGAATCAGTCTGGTGAACCTTCTCTGCACTCCCTCTATGGCTATAATGTCCTTCCTCAGATTTGGAGACCAAAACTGTACGCAATACTCCAGGTGTGGTCTCACCAAGACCCTGTACAACTGCAGTAGAACCTCCCTGCTCCTATACTCAAATCCTTTTGCTATGAAAGCTAACATACCATTCGCTTTCTTCACTGCCTGCTGCACCTGCATGCCTACTTTCAATGACTGGTGTACCATGACACCCAGGTCTCGCTGCATGTCCCCTTTTCCTAATCGGCCACCATTTAGATACTGGTGCAGATGCTGGTGTTTCCTCAAATGTGACATCTTGCACAAATGCCACAGTGGTGTGACATCAGACCACGACTAGATACTTGTGCACTGAGCCATCCCAAACACCTAGGGACTGGTGACGCCTATTGTGGAGGCCAAGGAAATTCCGTAAGGATCTGCTGTAACGTACATGCTTGTGAAATCACGTTATCTTTACTGTAGCGTTATGCATCATTTATTTTTCAGCTAAAATCATGCCTGCCTGTTTGCCAACCGCCAACCAGCAATTCCCCGATGGATCAAGTTGCTGGATCACAGGATTTGGTCTTGTGGAAGAAAATGCAAGTAAGTAAGGCAGTGGGGCAATACAGTGGGGCAATACAGTGGGGCAATACAGTGGGGCAATACAGTGGGGCAATACAGTGGGGCAATACAGTGGGGCAATACAGTGTGAGGCGATACAGTGGGACAATACAATGGGGCAATACAGTGGGACAATACAGTGGGGCAATACAGTGGGACAATACAGTGGGGCAATACAGTGGGGCAATACAGTGGGGCAATACAGTGTGAGGCGATACAGTGGGACAATACAGAGGGGCAATACAGTGTGAGGCGATACAGTGGGACAATACAGTGGGGCAATACAGTGGGGCAATACAGTGGGGCAATACAGTGGGACAATACAGAGGGGCAATGCAGTGGGGCAATACAGTGGGACAATGCAGTGGGACAATGCAGTGGGGGCAATGCAGTGGGGCAATGCAGTGGGGCAATACAGTGGGGCAATGCAGTGGGACAATACAGTGGGGCAATGCAGTGGGGCCATGCAGTGGGGCCATGCAGTGGGGCCATGCAGTGGGGCCATGCAGTGGGGCCATGCAGTGGGCATCTTGTGTTTCCATCCCCTTATGTCCTGTCTGTAATTTGCCACCATCACCATAGTTAGACAAAATAAACATTGTTCATTTTATAAAGGAATTTGAAGAGTGTGGCAACTTCTTAAAGAAAGTGTGGCAACCTTAAAATAACATTCCTTCACAAGACCTTGCCTTTTTTTTATGTGGATCAAGGTTGTTGTTTCTTCATTGGGAAGTGCTAAAAGCTGAAGTTATCATTGCAAAAAAAAATCATGTTGATTTCTGACCAATAATTCTTGTCAGGACATGTTAATGGCATCAGTTTTAATGAATCAGTGGAAACTCCGAAATGTAGGTACAAACCTCTCCATAATTAAATAAAAAGTATGGGGTTGGATTTTCCCTTAAACTCGAAGGGTTGGAGATTGTGGAGTGTCTTCAGATCTGACATCTCGCACATCCCTGATTTTGATCTGCCGGCTATTGAAGGTCTTGCTTTTAGCTCTCAATGTTGTTCTCAACTCTACGATTCCCTCATTAAAACTCTCTCGCTTTCCCCTTTGAAAATCTTCGACTCAGATTTATAATCATGAACGTTGCCTGTCCTAATATCACTTTTATTGGCAAGGTGTGTTGTTTTAAATAATTATGTTTTGCGAAAGATCCTGGTTTGTTCTGATATGTTAAAGGTGTGGTTGAACTACCAGGTGTGTAATATGCCATTTATTTTCAATAATAATACTCATTCGATGATGTTTGCTGTAGCAACTTTAATTCATTTGCCTGTTTCGTTCAAGGCTGGGTAGTCAGCCTGTCCGACCTCCTGAGTGTAATTCCCTGTGTCATTCATTTCAGACACTGCTTCTCACTCCCTCCTGGAAGCTCAAGTTAACATCATCAGCAGAACAACGTGTAACACAAGAAAATTCTACGATGGGCGTATAACAGAAAACATGATCTGTGCTGGCACGGTCACGGGGGGAGTCGACTCCTGTCAGGTGCGAGTTAGAAACTTAGCAAATCCACACTGTCTGTCAGCACTAGAGGTCCACCATGAAGTCCCAAATGAACTGGGTCCGATCATTGCCCACTTGCTGATGGCAATGGGGGTTGGCATCACTGGGTGTTCGTTACTCATCTCATTCACAGAGATCAACATTCCTTAAATTGGAAGCTTTTATTACTACACGGGCAAGGGCAACTTTGAAAGACATTGTTTCAATGTCTCAGGAAAATCCGCCACCACAGATGGCGTAGGCCCCTCACCACCCTACACTGGGCAGGGTAGCGTTTGTGTCCAACTCTCGAAACTGGAACATGAAAACCTGATGTTCTAGCGTAGGAATGACGGAGTGCCACTTGACAGAGTCACGGAGGACAGTCAGTACAATCTGACACTCTAATCTTTGGTCATCCTGAGGAGTGCTGGAGTGTCTAATCAGATATAAAAATGGCTGTGCAAAAACCCCTACCTATCCTCCATGTTCTGTTCTAAATAATCATACTTCACCTTTTGAATACAAGGTTAAACTTTCCAGCACTTCAATACGTTAGAAACAAGCAGCAAGCCCTTCGATAGTGCTCGTGGTCTATGTTTCAATCACCTTAAGATTAACTGTGGAAATGTTCTCTTTCAAACCTAGGGTGACAGCGGTGGGCCCCTGGTATGTAAAGCAGACGGCATCTATTACCTGGCTGGAGTTACAAGCTGGGGTGTTGGTTGTGCTCGCAAATACAAGCCAGGTGTTTACACAAACATGCTGAAATACACACAATGGACCTACGCACAAATGGAGGTAACTATGACACCCAGTCCTATACTCATGAAGGAAAATAGTGTGTGATAAGAATAATCTACCTTTAATCTACTAAAATATCCCTGGGATTTCACAAGAGTGTCGACAGACCATGGTTGGGTGAAGGAAATTCAGGATGGGTGAAAGCAAGAAATGGAAAAGTAGGGAACTCTTGGAGGATTACAGGAGGCTGGAGGAGGTCACAGAGATACAATGACAAAGCCTTGGGGATGTTTGTATGTATGTCAGCTGTTAAAATCGAACTGTAGATACACTAGGAATTGGCGAACAGGTAGCTCAGAGTGAGTGGGGCATGGGTTAGGATATGGTAGCAAGGTATGTCCCTGTGGTGGTACTGCTGCTATGCTCAGGCTTATTATTAAGGATTATACCCCATTATTCAGCAATGTATTTGCCAATTAGGCTGGTATGTGATTTGGAGAGGAATTTTCAGATGGTACCCATAGCTCTGGTAGAAATCCCAGGCTTGAAAATGATGTTGATGAAATCTTGTATTGGTAGCATCTCTTGAGATGAAATCTTGGACAGGCAGCATCTCTTGAGAGAAGGAATGGGTGACGTTTCGGGTCGAGATCCTTCTTCCAAAACATCACCCATTCCTGCTCTCCAGAGATGCTGCCTGTCCCGCTGAGTTACTCCAGAATTTTGTGTCTGCCTTTGATTTAAACCAGCATCTGCAGTTCTTTCCAATACAAGATTTCAAGTTCAAGTTCAAGTGAGTTTATTGTCATGTGTCCCTGTATAGGACAATGAAATTCTTGCTTTGCTTAAGCACACAGAAAATAGTAGGCATTTACTACAAAACAGATAAAATGTGTCCATATACCATGATATAAATATATACACACATGAATAAATAAACTGATAGTGCAAATAACAGAAAGTGGTTGGTAATAATCAGAGTTTTGTCAAGATTGAAGAAACCTTGATGAGTTAATGCAGACAACACACTGCAGACACACTGGGTCACGGAGGAGAGAATGTTTATATTTAGATTATTTAGTATAAAATGTATTAATATTTATTATATAATATTTAGATTGGTCTTGCTGCCAGTAGGCTAGGATGTTGTTGAATTTTCCAAGTGTTGCCCAAGGAACATGTATCCAGGCAAGACAAAATTGCTGGAGAAACTCAGCGGGTGCGGCAGCATCTATGGAGCGAAGGAAATAACAACGTTTCGGGCCGAAACCCTTTTTCAGACTGATAGTCTATCTTCAGACTATCAGTCTGAAGAAGGGTTTCGGCCAGAAACGTTGCCTATTTCCTTCGCTCCATAGATGCTGCTGCACCCGCTGAGTTTCTCCAGCATTTTTGTCCACCTTAAATTTTCCAGCATCTGCAGTTCCTTCTGGAACATGTATCCAGGCAAGTTATTTGTATTAAGACAGGTGGCTAAATGTGTTGGTATTTCCAAGGGAGTGAGTGTAGGGTGTATGTCTGCACAGGATGAATTCTCTATTCAGTCTGAAGTGAATCCTGAAGGGATTATCATATTGTGTAAAGCATTCATTGTCAATCAGTAATAGGGCCATTTTATGAAGTTTTACTGAATATGAACTAGTGCAGGGTTAAATTGCATCTTCCCGTATCTAATGTTTTGCCCTTTATTTTCACAGAGTAACAAGTAATGACATTGACCGACAGTGAATACATAGTCAACTACTAGCCGTGTTTGTTCATCCCAGACAGTGGCACTTGTATAAAGGAAGTTGGTCAGGGCAAGAGACTTTGCCTATCACTTGTCCGGCACGAGGAAGAGAGTTTGTATTGGTGTGGAGTGCAGGTTTACTCACTCAACACAGAGAACATTTATCCGCACATCAACTGTTGATGCCACACCTTGTCGATCAGACTACTTTTCCGCCTTTCACTACTTTATCTTACTTTATTGTGAAAATTCCTACAGAATCCAAAGCTAATTGGGATGTGACCGGCTCTGAATGTAAACACTTCCTCCTTTCAAAGGTCTTGCCAGAGATTTTCAATTGGAGATCCAGCACAACATAATTTATTATGACTGAAAATTAGTTTTAAGATACAGAGCCTGAATTAGTCAGTTTCTTTGGAAATTTAGAAAAGAATCATGTTCATTAAGGTTCAAAAATGCTTATTAGTGGCCCGTTGACGTGAAGAGACAGTTTAATTCCCACAGATACAAGGAGTGCAAGTGGCAGTGAATATCGGCTGGGAGTGTGTGTGTTGGGAGGATTGGCCAATGGTGTTTATACTTGTAGACACACCCCTGGGCCAACATATTGTTTGCACACTAATGCAAAACTCAGTTTACATGCCTTAAAATTTGCATTTCAAATTCTGCCTTCTTTCGCACAGATTCGGGCAAATGTGGGACAAATTGCAGCAAATTACAGTTGATCATAGACTATGAACAAAGGTTGTGAATAGACTGGCTCTGGGGGCTGTAGGTGCTTTGGCCCAGAACTCATCAGAGTTTGGCCAGGATATCACTTGCTTCTGTTCAGTGTCAGTGTGTAGATTGGGGCTCCTGCAATGCTAAGGAGCCAACGTACTTGTTTTGATATCAATTGAGCATCAGGCCGGAAGGAATGAGATGGGGGCAGTCACGTGGCAATTCAACCCTTCTTGTATATTGGACAATATCATCCATCACTCAGCTTGCAACTCCACTACCTGCCCTGACACCATCGTGTGATCACATCTTCTGAAAGACCTTGATTACAATTCTCTTTAAATAAAAAAGCAAAACATGGTCATCAAAAATAGTGCCAAATCCGTGGATCATGGAACATTTTAAAGTTATTGATAAGCTTTAAGAATGTGCCTTTCCTTCATTCTACGGCCTGTAACAGCCAGTAGCCATATGTGTTTTATAGAAAATAGACAACAGGTGCTGGAGTAGGCCATTCGGCTCCTCGAGCCAGCACTACCATTCAATGTAATCATCCACAATCAGTACCCCTTTCCTGCCTTCTCCCCATATTCCCTGACTCTGCTATCTTTAAGAGCCTTATCAAGCTCTCTCTTGAAAGCATCCAGAGAACCTGCCTCCACCGCCCTCTGAGGCAGAGAATTCCACAGACTCACAACTCTCTGTGAGAAAAAGTGTTTCCTCATCTCCGTTCTAAATGGCTTACCCCTTATTCTTAAACTTTCAAAATTTTTATGGATGCTCCTGCTTTCCCCCCACATTCCAAAGATATGCAGGTTGGTGGCCAATGTAGACTGCTCCTGTTGTGTGCGTGAGTGCTCTGCACCTGAGGAGAGTACATTGGCAATGTGAGGATAATAACATGTGATGATTATTCGATGAAATGGACGCTTGATGCATGGCATGGTATGGGCTCAGTGCTGTTTCCATGCTGTATGAAGCAAAGACTCACTCTATAAACCTGCGCCCTGCTGTTGGTCCCTGGCTGTGTGCACTATCATTATTGTAATTTTCACCACCTTCCTCCAAGTCCAATTCCAGCTTTGTTTTACCTCGTTGACCTCAAATGGGGGCTGCCTATAACGATAACAACAACTTGCATTTACACAGCACTTTGATGAAGCAAAAATGCACCATGACACTTTATTGGGGAATTATCAAACAAAATGTAATAGCAAGGCACATTAGGAGATCTCAGGGCTCAACTATTGGGTGAAAGGCTGAGTTTTTCTGAAAGAAGAGAGAGCTAGAGGAGAGGTTAAGGAGAGGACTCCAAAGAATGGAGACCAGGCAGCAGAAGGTGCAGCTGCTGAGGGGGGACAACTGCACAGGAATCCAGAGCTACTGGAGCACAGAGTGGGAGGGAATACTGAGCCCAATACTGAGTTGTGAAAAGCCCTTATCAAAAAAGCACTTACTTAACCCAAGCCCACTCATCTCAGAGTTAACTTTAATTGAGTTAGCATCCATTTCCTTTTGCGAGAAGTACCTCCACACCTTTATTCACTTCGCATAAACAATATTCCTAATTTCTCCCACAAATTGCCTGACTTTGAATTGAAGTTCCCAGAAAGCCACAATCCAGCCTTCGTCTTCATAGGTGCTAAATTGCCCACAAATGTGAAGAATTGATGAAATATGACTTTATTTATATATGGTTGATGTGATATATTTTTCTATTCACTTTAATCAATAAATTACAGAAACAAGCATTGCATTTTCTTGTAAGAACGGGATATGAAGTTTTAATTTAAGCGTTAGAAGTTGAGATGTTAAACTCCTTCAGTGTTGAAAATACGGATTGACATCCAATGTTGGCCAAAGCACTTTGAACACCAATAACTTGAAAGCATAATATATGTACGGTATTAAACTTGAATGTAGAAATAGATCTGATTTATTGTAAATATTATAATATAGTATTCAATTTTGTTTTCTTTAGAAAATAAAATGAGATATATTTTCATTCATATTTAATGGCTTTTGTCTTGACTTGTGAGAAGAAGGTAAATGTAATAAACATCTATCCTAGTAAGAATGGAGCATTTTTTTGTTCCAGGGAATAGACAATAGACAATAGGTGCAGGAGTCGGCCATTCGGCCCTCCGAGCCAGCACCACCATTCAATGTGATCATGGCTGATCATCCCCAATCAGTACCCCGTTCCTGCCTTCTCCCCATATCCCCTGACTCCGGAAGTTTCACATGTAGCTATATAGGCCTTTGGTTTGGTACATTTGGAGCATCGTGTGTTGTTCTACAAGTGCAGGCTTTATAAACGGTACAGAGCAGGTTCACAGGATTACGGGGTCTTTAGCCACAGGAGAGATTGGACAGACTTGGATTGCTTTCTGTGGAATGCTGAAAGTTGAGGGGTGACCTGATAGAAATATATAAAATTATGAGAGGCATAGATAGGGTGGACAATCAGAACATTTCTCTCAGAATGAAAGTATCTGCTAATATTGTACCTTTATTAAAAAGTTCGCAAATACTAGAGGACAAAGCTTTAAGGTGAGGGGGCAAAGTTAAAGGAGATGTGCAGGGCAAGTTTTTTTTACACAGAGGGTAGTGTGTGCCTGGAACGTGCTACTGGGAATGGTAGTGGAGGTGGGTTATGATAGTAGCTTTAACAGGCATTTAGATAGCAGGGAATGGAGGTACCTAAAGAATGTGCAAGCAAATAGGAGTTTGTCTTGGCATCATGATTTGGAACAGACATTGTGGGCCAAAGGGCCTGTTCCTGTGCTATACGGTACAATGGCCAGACTTCACTGGGATTTCCGCCCATTCCTGCCATTATCCAGGACCACCTGTATTCGGGTAGTTCATGGCTAGTCAATATCATAATCCGTGAAGCCTTAATCCTTTGGAAATCTAGCCAACAAAACTACATTCATTCCCAACGGTTCCATTTCCAGTTGAGTGCCAGTTGTAGATATTGACCACCAAGCCTCGAGATAGACTTCATCATTCCTCAATCACTTTAAGGCAAACCTCCTGTGTCCTAAATTCCCCACCAATCAATTCTGTCAAATTATTTAAGGTAGACAAAAATGCTGGAGAAACTCAGCGGGTGAGGCAGCATCTATGGAGCGAAGGAAATAGGCGATGTTTCAGGTCAAGACCGTTCTTCAGACTGATATTGATGTGTGATGTCACTCCACTGACAAATTATTTAATCTTTCATGAATGTTAAAGAGGTCAATTAAATCACTCCTTAATCTTGAGTATAGTCTAGGAATCTACACCCGTTTCAGGGATGTATCGCCATTTGATTGGGCAGAAATTATCACTAGTTCAATAGTGGTTTATTGTCACATGTACAAAGTGTGAACAAACAGTGCAATTATTTTCTTACAACCAGTCCAGTAGAGTATTGCCGTACCTGACCACATCCCAATCAGCAAATTGTACAGAAAATGTTTACTGATCCCGCATGCAAAGTCCAGTCCGCGCTCTAGCTGTTATGAGCGGTGCCCGAACCAGGCCAGCGCCAGGCTGCTGCAGAGCCTACAGCTGTTGCCTCCCTTGAACGTGAGGATCGACCAGTGAACGCACGTCCCTCTCCTCACCCGTCCATCTTTGTTGATCCTTAATCCTAATCTAAATCCTGTTTTATCGATGATCATTTCCCTCTTAAATTAGTTTCCTGTATCAAAAATATTAAAATGATTACACTTGATTTAAAATCTCCCAAGCCTCCATCCATCACATCCCTGGTTTTTCCTGTGCCTGTATAATCCCTCAAGACATCCATGTCCCTTCATAGACACAAAATGCTGGAGTAACTCAGCGGGACAGGCAGCATCTCTGGAGAGAAGGAATGGGTGATCCAGTCTGAAGAAGGATCTCGACCCGAAACATCACCCGTTCCTTCTCTCCAAAGATGCTGCCTTTCCCACTGAGTTACTCCAGCGTTTTGTGACTATCTTCAGTTTAAACCAGCATCTGCAGTTCCTTCCTATCCATGTCCCTTTAGTTCTTCCCTCTTGATTGACCTAAATTCCTTGGTCTCCATTGGAGGCAACCGTGCTGTCAGATTTCAGGATCCTCTCCATAAACATTCCTGCTCTCTTCCTTGAAGACTACCGCTCCACCAAGCTTCTGGACAGCTGTCGTGAATTCTTTGGCTTGCTGTCAATGTTTTGGCTGAAGCTGTTCCTCTGAATTGCCATGAAATCATTGACTCAAGTAAATGCATATACGTGTGGTGGAAAGAAAAGATTACAAAACTGCTACAACCTCTGATTTTGCACTCTCTCTCCAACACAGAAGTGGGGGATAGAGCCAGGTTTTTGAATGGCCAGCTTTTACACAGGGCAGATACATCACGATCCACCCACACTCGGTGATTGAGAGAGCTGACTGAATTGGCAGCTCATGTCCAAGGACTATTCGTGTTAACATCGCTGCAGTATTTATCTCCATGCAATACCTTGAGGAAGGCAAGCTGTTTAAGATAGACACAAGAAGCTGGAGTAACTCAGCAAGATTGGCTGCAAATCTGGAGAAAAGGAATGGGTGATGTTTTGGGTCGAGACCCTTCTTCAGACTGGTATCACAGTCGCTGCCTCAAAAAGGCTGGCAGCATCATCAAGGACCCACACCACCCAGGCCACACACTCATCTCCCCGCTACCTTCAGGTAGACAATACAGGAGCCTGAAGACTGCAACGACCAGGTTCAGGAACAGCTTCTTCCCCACAGCCATCATGCTATTAAACTCGGCTCGGATAAAACTCAACATTAATAGACAATAATCTGTTTATTTGCACTTTATCAGTTTAATTATTCATGTGTATATATATATTTATACAATGGTATATGGACACACTGATCTGTTCTGTATTCATGCCTACTATGTTCTGGTGTGCTAAAGCAAAGCAAGAATTTCATTGTCCTATCAGGGACACATGACAATAAACTCTCTTGAACTCTTGAACTCGAGGGGTAACTTTTTCACGCATAAAGTGGTGCGTGTATGGAACGAGTTGCCAGAGGAAGTGATATAGAGGTGTACAATTACGGCATTTAAAAGTCACTTGAGTAGGTACCTGAATAGGAAATATTTGACGGGGATTAGTCCGAGTGCAGTCAAGTGGAACTAGCTCAGATGGTCAACTTAATTGGCAGGAAGAAATTGGGCCAAAGGGCTTGTTTCCATGCCACATGGCTCTAAGACTTTATGACTATGGCAGCTGGCACATAGTTATCAACTACAAGACATCTGTCATGGTCACAAACCTTAAAGCCGAGCTACTGAGCAGGATGTTGGATGAAAGAATTCAGACCACAATTAACCTGGAACCAGAGTTTCCATAAAACTTCTACCAAAAAGTTGAAACTTTGAACTAACTTCTTTAGCCAAATACAGAATGGAAAGAAGACGAAATATCACAAACTTTTATTTAATTTCCAATATTTAAAAACCTATGAAATAATGAAATGGTCAATTTGAAGAACGACAATCTGTGTAAAGATGATATTTTCAAGGCCAGTAAACAGATGATTAGTAATTATTGCATAATATACCATTGGATCTCAGTCTACCTTGTTCAACAAAAGAAAACATTTTAATGCTATTCACATACAGAATCATTCAAAAAATATTAAGTTCAGTTGAGTTTATTGTCACATGTACCGAGGTACAATGAAAAGCTTTTTGTCGTGTGCTAACCAGTCAGTGGAAAGACAATACATGTTTACCATCAATCTATTTACAGTGTACAGATACATGATAAGGGAATAATGTTTAGTGCAAGGTAAAGCCAGCAAAGTCCGGTCAAGGATAGTCCGAGGATCTCCAATGAGGTAGATAGTAGTTCAGCACTGCTCTCTAGATGTGGTAGGATGGTTCAGTTGCCTGATAACAGCCGGGAAGAAACTGTCCCTGAATCTGGAGGTGTGCGTTTTCACATTTCTGTACCTTTTGCCTGATACGAGAGGGGAGAAGAGGGAGTGACCGAGTGAGACTGGTCCTTGATTATGCTGCTGGCCTTGCCGAGGCAGCGTGAGGTGTAGATGGAGTCAATGGAAGGGAGGTTGGTTTGTGTAATGGTCTGGGCTACGTCCACAATTCACTCCAATTTCTTGCAGCGTGAGGTATAAGTTTATCAGATTGTCATAATGTTCGCTAAGAATGAATTATTAGAAGTGTCTTACTGGTCTACAACATTGTTTTGACTATTCGGCTCAGCATAGTGGGAACTTAAGTGTTTCACTAGGGGGGTGAACCAGCCACAGGCTTTCAATTACAAAAGAGGGAAGGAGATGATGTCCATTTTGATTTTTGAGAAGTAATCATCACAAAGTAACCAGGCTGTGAACAATATTTCTCCAGCAAAACGTCTTGTCATTGACCTTACTCATGAGTGAGTGTTTAATAAGCACAGTGGTGCAGCGGGTAGAGCTGCTGCCTTATTGCTCCGAAACCCATCCTGATCGCAGGTGCTACCTGTGTGGAGTTTGCACGTTCTCCCTGTGACCATGTGGGTTTTCTCCGGGTGCTCCAGTTTCAAATATTGATGTGGACGCCAAGGAGAACTCCTCAACGTTGCACCATGGAACCTCTTCCCTGAGAGAGCAGGGCTTTGTGTTAACATCACCTCAGTGCCAGACAATCCCTCAACACTGCCCTTACACCTGGCATCTCTCTCCAACTTGCCCATCAGTCAGCTGGATTGGGACCGCTTGTATAAGTTCATGGTCAGCATTGCTAAAACTAGATAGACACAAAATGCTGGAGTAACTCTGCGGGACAGGCAGCATCTCTGGATAGAAGGAATGGGTGACGTTTCGGGTCGAGACCCTTCTTCAGACTTCAGATGGAAGAAGGGTCTCGACCCCATAAAGTCACCCATTGCTCCTATCCATTGATGCTGCCTGTCCCACTGAGTTACTCCAGCATTTTTGCCTATCTTCGGTTTAAACCTGCATCTGCAGTTCCTTCCTATTGCTAAGACTAACTTTTTTATTGAGATTTGGAGTAAGGACATTGAATTGAGTTTAGTTTAGTTTATTGTCATGCTTACCGAGATACAATGAACAGTTTTTGTTGCATGCTCACCAGTCAGCTGGTTACAATCAAGCTGTCTACAGTGAAACTACTTGTTGATGGGAATATCATGAATAAGGTTTAGTGCAAGATAATGCCCAATAATGTCCAATTAAAGATAGTACCAGGGTCTCCAATGAGGTAGACAGGACTGCTCTCTAGTTGTTGGTAGGATGGTTGAGTTGCCTGATAACAGCCGGGAAGAAACTGCCCCTGAATCTGGAGGTGTGCGTTTTCAGACTCCTGTACCTCTTGCCCGATGGGAGAGGGGAGAAGAGGGAGTGGCCGGGGTGAGACTGGTCCTTGATGATGCTGCTGGCCTTGCCGAGGCAGCGTGAGGTGTAGATGGAGTCGATGGAAGGGAGGTTGGTTTGTGTGATGGTCTGGGCTGCGTCCACAATTCACTCCAATTTCTTGGGGGACGTGGATGCAGCTGGTCCCAAACTGGGCTGATCTGAGTGACGGGGGTTTGATTGATTTACGTCTGGGTTTTACCCACGGATATTCACGTCTGCTGAAGGCCATGGATGATTCATGCACTAACACGGCCACACTTGTCCTGTCCGCCCTTTGCTCACACCCGAGTCGTTCACACTCAGGGGCTCAGGTGGTCACAAAGGAATATCCAGGGGCTTCACGTTGGAGCGGGACACAGCGAGGGGAGAGGGGTGTGAGTGTGTGGGTGGGGGGTGGGGGGTGCTTTTGTCAGCCGTCACTGGCCGGGCTGGGAGGGAGGGAGGGGGGGGCTGCTCTGTCTCTCCATCGGGGGGACCCAGTCGCGCTTCCTTTTGTCAGCCCCAGTCTGTGTGTGTGTGTCAGTGGGTGTGTGTGTGAGTCTGTGTGTGTGTCAGTGTGTGTGTGTGTGTCAGTGTGTGTGTGTGTGTCAGCGTGTCTGTGGGTGTGTGTGTCTGTGGGTGTGTGTCAGTCTGTGTGTGTGTTCGTGTGTCAGTGTGCCAGTGTGTGTGTGTGTGTGTGTGTGTCTGTGTGTGTGTGTGTGTGTGTGTGTGTCAGTGTGTGTGTGTGTGTCAGCCTGTGTGTGTGTGTGTGTGTGTGTGTCGGGGCGAGGCGGGCGGGCGCCGGGAGACAGACAGACAGACAGACTGGAGCCGAGACCCCCGCCCCTCTCGGCGCTCAGACGAGCCGGCGTTGGTTGTAAAGGGGGGGTCGCACCGTCTGCTTCATCCGGGGAGGAGAGTGCGGAGAGGTGAGTCTGTCCCCCAGTGTGGGTGGGTAGATAGGGGGAAACTAGCTTTCATCCATCTCAGCCGCGTGTGGAACGTGTTAGTGTGAGCGAGCGAGTGTGAGTGTGAGTGTGAGTGTGAGTGTGGCAGAGCCGGTGTGTTGTGCGCTGGGCGGTTTCCCGTCCATGTGTTGATCCGGGGAGAGAGAGATGGCTGGGTGTGGGGGGGTATGTGGGGGCGACATCGCCGTCTCTCTCCCCCCGGTAGACGGTGCTCGGTGCCCGGCTCATGTGTCGGGGCGTTGCCGCGGGAGGTGCCGGCTCTCGGGGGAACATTGACACCACGATCTGCACAATACAGTCAGTGTGGTGGATGTGATGGGTCTGTCTGTCTGTCTGTGACTGTGGGAGAGGGATCTGTCTATATCCCCCCTCATCCAGACCCCCCCCCCCCCCCTGGACAGCCTCCCCTCCCCTCCCATCCCATCCCATCCTCCGTGTGAACGGGACCGGGGGCCGCGAACACATTGGACGTGTCGTTTACATCAAACCTTCCGCTCGGGGAGACTGAACCCACCCATTGTGTGGAACTGTTCACCAGTGTGTGTGTGTGTGTGTGTGTGTGTGGGTGGGTGTGTGTGGGTGTGTGTGTGGGGGGGGGGGGGGGGGGGTGAGTTTTACCTTCTCCCTTCACGGTCTGTGGAGCCTCGTTACATTGACCGAGTCAACGGTGACTCAATTGAGGGGGGGGGGGGGGGGGTATTTGTGTGTCTAGCCGGATAGTGGGGGGACGCTTCTCCCCGCCTTGTGTGGGAGCCATTGAGGTTGTTGGGACCGGGTCCACAGTTAGTTGCAGTCAGCAGCAACAAGCATTGCATGGCGCTCAGCCCCAGCCCCAGCCCCAGCCCCAGTCCCAGCCCAGCCCCAGCCCCAGCCCCAGCCCCAGCCCAGCCAACACGGGGGCAATGGATAAAGGATTTGTCAGCGGCTGAGAAAACCGTTCAAAATGTTAACCCTAAAGGCAGGAAGGATGGTCACCTTGTCACGGGCTGTCGGAGCCCCCCCTCTCGGAACCTCCTCTCCCCCTCACCCTCACCCCCCTCCCCTCACCCCCCCCCCATCCCCCTCACCCCTCCCCTTCCCCGCACCCCTCCTCTCTCGCTCTCTCTCCATTGCTCATTCCCCCTCTCTCCGTTTCACACGATGTGCTCTCTCAGTCTTTCAGAAATTGGACTTCCCATTGATTTTAAGACAAATCGATAAGCGTAGACTGTCCGCAGTCTCATCAAACACCATGGGTCGGGAGTGTAGCTGCCTCTTCACTGTCTTCCAGGAAGCCCAGAGCTCTCAGGCATGAGCTAGATACACACTAAAACCTCTTGTGTTTCACCCAATCAGCCACTCCAAGCACAGCCATGGTGGAGATCAGAAACCGTGATGCAAACCCCTTTGTGTAGGAAGGAATGGGCGACGTTTCGAGCCGATACCCTTCTTCAGCCCATCCAAGCTAATCCTTAGAACTCAATTCTTTCAGATCCAGTAACATCTTTGTAAATCTTTTTGGTTTAACAACATCCTTCTACAGCATGGTGACCAGAACTGTACACAGTAATTGTGGCAAAACATCACCCATTCCATCTCTCCAGCTGAGTTACTCCAGCTTTTTGTGTCTATCTTCAATGCAGACCCTTTTAGTTGCTTCGAAAAGTTCAGCATCAAGCTGGATGTTTGATAAGCCAAGCAGAAGAGGTCTATGTGTGAATGTGAAGGCTAGGATTAGAACTGGTGCCACAAAGAACTGCGTTATACACAGTGAAATCAATAGTGGGATATCGCCAGGGAACTTGGTCGAGGTGGGACAGGGGATTTGGATATAACTCGTGTAATATCAGCAAAGTTGTTAACTGGTTTGAAATGGTTGTGAGATGTTCAATGCAAAATCATCTCTCCCCTTCCCATATTTTATTTCAAAATATCACACATGCTGCATAATATTCTATTTTTACCAGGATCAAGTTCTGGACTCTACAGGTTTCTGTTACCAGCTAAATAAGAATATTTCCAAACTGTACCCTAGCTGTTCTCTAAATAGCACAGTAGACTCATTTACCACAGATACTCCGAAAGCTGCTGTACATCTCCTGATGTCTTTGTTTATGTCTCCATGTGCAGTACAGAAACAGGCCCTTTGCCACAAGATAGACACAAAATTCTGTGGGACCGGCAGCATCTCTGGAGAGAAGGAATGGGTGGTGTTTCAGGTCGAGACCCTTGACCTGAAACACCACCCATTCCTTCTCTCCAGAGATGCTGCCGGTCCCACTGAGTTACTCCAGCTTTTTGTGTATACCTTTGGCATACAGTATCAATGTTGAACCTGGTGCCAAGTTAAACTATTCCCCTTTGCATTCCCTGCATAACCATGTGTGTATCTAAAAGCTTCTTCAACACCACCATCATATCTGCCTCCACCACCACACCTGCCAATGCGTTCCAGGCACCCACACTCAATGTGTAAAAAAATGTACCCCAAATTTTTTTTTATCCCCAACTTACCTCCTCTAATCTTTGCCCCTTTCACCATAAAACTCTGCTCTCTAGTCTTTGACTTTTCCACCATGGGGGAAAAAAGGTTCTGACTTTCTGCCCTATCTATACCAATCAGAATGTTATATATACTTTATAAGTAATGCCTTCTAATTCAGGCAGCATTCTGATAAACCACTTCTGCACCCTGTCCAAAGCCCACACATCCTCCCTATGAAGGGGTGACCAGAATTGCACAAATTAATCATGAACTAGGAGCAGAATTAGGCCATTTGGCCCATCAAGTCTACTCCGCCATTCAATCATGGCTGATCTATCTCTCCCTCCTAACCCCATTCTCCTGCCTTCTCCCCTTAACCCCTGACACCCGTACTAATCAAGAATCTATCTATCTCTGACTCAAAAATATCCATTGACTTGTGGCCTCCACAGCCTTTGTGGCAAAGAATTCCACAGATTCACCACCCTGCAAGATGCAAGTGCCCACATGATTCCTTTGCTGGGAGGGCATTAAGATGCTCATTCCTGGATTGTACACTTCAGCCTTCACCCTGCTTCTCCTTGTCCTCTCCATTTTCCCACAGCTTCTCAGAAATATGACTCAGAATAAAATAAACAAAAGTGCAGAGGTTTGCAGGTGAGAATCTGAATGTCAGTGCAAAGCAAACTTTCTTGTTTCAAACTTGAAATCCCCAAGGGCAACCCTCATTGAGCGCGGAACAATTAATTCAGCGGCTTCACTAAGTTAAAAAATATATATCTCAAAGGGACTGCGTTGCTCAATGAACATGTGGGAGAAGGGAGCATAATCTTCATCGGCGTAAACCAGCATCTGTAGCTCCTTCCCACACGAGAGGGAATGAAAGGCAGTGAGACTTGGGAAGGGAATTCTGGAGCTAAAGTCATTGCTGCCAAGGTTGGGTCAATGGAGTTTGGAGATGTCAGGAATGCCGTACGTCCTGAATGAAGCCAGAGATGGCTGTGTGTTTGAGGGATGGGGGAGACTGGAGTTGGGGAGGAACAACTAAACACACAGCATTTAAAATCTGAAATAGACACAAAATGCTGGAGTAACTCAGCGGGACAGGCAGCATCTCTAGAGAGAAGGAATGGGTGATGTTTCGGGTCGAGCCCTTCTTCAGATCCGAAACTTCACCCATTCCTTCTCTCCAGAGATGCTGCCTGTCCCGCTGAGTTACTCCAGCATTTTGTGTCTATCTTTGATTTAAACCAGCAGTTCCTTCCGACACCTTTAAAACTGAGACCTTGCCAGACTGGGAGATCAGTTATAGACAATAGACAATAGGTGCAGGAGTAGGCTTTTGGCCCTTCGAGCCAGCACCGCCATTCAATGTGATCATGGCTGATCATCCCCAATCAGTACCCCGTTCCTGCCTTCTCCCCATATCCCCTGACTCCGCTATCTTTAAGAGCCCTATTGAACTCTCTCTTGAAAGCATCCGGAGAACCTGCCTCCACCGCCCTCTGAGGCAGAGAATTCCACAGACTCACCACTCTCTGTGAGAAAAAGTGTTTCCTCCTCACCGTTCTAAATGGCTTACTCCTTATTCTTAAACTGTGGCCCCTGGTTCTGGACTCCCCCAACATCGGGAACATGTTTCCTGCCTCTAGCGTGTCCAAACCCTTAACAATCTTATATGTTTTGGATAGTCTTGTTTATGGAGGTTGTAAAGCCTGTTCTCCACCCTTACCTGAAGTAACATCAATCTGAGATATTTTTAGCCGCTGTTACGTAACAAAGATCATCTGTAGCAGTTTGTTTAGTTCCAATGTCAGGCAATCTGGGATTCCATTTCAGGGCTGCTGTGCTGACAGGTTATACAGGGAGGGAGTGTTGTTTGAAGCATGCGCCACTGGCCATCTAGAAATAATGACAGTCTTTAGATAATTGATCCAAGATTGTGGTCGACCCAGCCGGCTATTTGTGAGCTCGTCACGGAAGTGGATCGACAATCGCTCCACATTTTTAAATCTTTACTCCTATCTCTACATTGTAAATGTCAATTGTAATCTTGCATTGTCTTTCTGCTGACTGGTTAGCACGCAACAAAAGCTTTTCACTGTACCCCGGGACAATAAACTACATAAACTAAACTATTTCTGCAAGTTGATGGGAATGTTACATAAAACCATAGAAATACACAAAATGTTGGAGTAACTCAGTGGGTCAGGCAGCATCTCTGGAGAACTTCAATCGGTCTTTTCCAGACTATACCCTGAAGATGGGACCCAGCCCAAAATGTCACCTATCCGTGCTCTGCAGAGATGCTGCCTGACCCACTAAGTTACTCCAGCGTCGTGTCTTTCTTCGGTATAAACCAGCATCTGCACTTCCTTGCCATTACATCAAACCACACTTGCCCTCTAGCCTTGCTCATGAGGTCAACGTCAAGCGTCCACAGTCTGCAGAGAGAGACACATAGGTGGTGAAACCACATTCACACGGACAAGATATGAAATCGTTCAGTAATGCTTCAATCTCACATCTCCTACGACGCCACATAGACCAAGCAAAACATTCGTTATCTATTTAATTCCCACCAGTCCTTGGCAATCCTTCCACCTCCTCAATTTTGGACTCTTGCATTTCCTTCATCTTAATCCCTCTTATGTTGCTGGCTGTGTTTCCAGCAGCCTCCAAACCTCCCAGCCCCTTCCCTTCCTTTAAAACTCTTACACCACTTTCTCCAAATATTTGGTCACACAAGTGTGAAAGCAGTCCACCCTTTCACACAAAGGGTGGTGGGTGTATGGAACAAGCTGCCAGAGGTAGTTGAGGCTGGGACTATTAAGAAACAGTTAGACAGGTACATGGATAGGACAGGTTTGGAGGGATATGGACCAAATGCTGGCAGGTGTAGATGGGACATGTTGGGCCGAAGGGCCTGTTGGAAACTATCACTTGATGACTCAATGCTACCTCCTTTGGCAGCTCAGTACCAAATCTTATTTGATGCTGAACCTTAGAGACTCTTGTGCAGATTTGTTCTGTTGTGTATTAGTTGTCTCTGCTGTGGGTTTGGCTGTATTGGCTGAAGCAGAATACACTTCACAATATACACCCCAGTTCCCAAAGTCTTTGGTACCTTAGCAATCAGCTTGGCATGATGAGACATTCTACACAATACACAGTGCTGGAGTAACTCAGCAGGTCAGGCAGCATCTCCGGAGGGTCTTGGATAAGTAACATTTAGTGTCTCGAAACCTTGAGTCAGGAGGATGGTGCCCGACCCAAAACGTCACCTATCCATGTTCTCCAGAGATGCTGCCTGACCTGCTGAGTTACTCCAGCACTTGGTGTCTTATTTTGTCAAGCAGCATCTGCAGTTCCTTGTGTCTGCTTTAAACACCATAAGCCAACGATCTAAGCACACCAACAAAAAGTCTGCAGTGTAACACGGATGTCATGTTTCTGATGATCAGATTAAATAATTTAATTCATGCATTTGCTCCCATTCTTAGTTCCATATCTGTGGGTTCACTATGTAAAGTGCTGTCAGCTGTGCATATATGAATATGTGATCACCTATTTACATCTTTTGTACATTCATTCCTTTTCTGCCTTCTGTCTTAAACAAAACTTGAAAATCCATCAGTGATCAGCCAGCTGCTGAACGAGAACGGGTTGATATTTCACCCTCTGCATGGGTGGTGCGTTTGTCCTGGAGTTTTGTGCCATCTGGGTTTTGTTCCTTAATGTTTGTTCTTGCACAGTCTGAAAGATCATGTACGCAACCGCCAGTATCTGGGTGTGGGGCACATTTGTATTCTGTTAGTGTGATGGTTCTATTTACTTCAAAGCTTTGTTGCAGACAGAATCTATAATGGGATCGCCTGAAATCAAACCACGTCATCAATTGGCCAGTTGTCACGGGTGGTTTGAAGTGCCCTAACCAAGTAGCCGTGAAGGCATGGGATATTGCAGAAACAATCAATGGCTGGCTTGAAGATTATACTTGGGAGCCCTGCTCCCCCACACATCAGGGTGGGAGTGGTGATGGCCACCTAGATATGAACCATGCTGCCCGCCTGGTCCTGCTCTGTCTGTCCAAACAGTGGCCATAACCAAGGAGGGTCATGGGCAAAGCAACAGTCCCAACCAGAACAGCTGAACGCATGTTGGGATTGGACCATGAGGAGCGATGGTGACAGGGGAAACAGTTAGTATTGGGAAGCCAATGCCGATGAAGTAGATTTGTTTACTCCAGCACCTTGTGTCTTTCTGCAGTGTATACCAGCATCTGCAGTTCCTTCCTACACATCATACCAATGCCAATCTTGTTTGCCTGATCTAACGGTGGTGAGAGTCCACATCTAACACCATGTAGCTCCAGGCCAGGACTTTCCACCCAGTCACAAACCAGCTCTGATCAGTCACATCTAAATGGTGTCAAGTTGGGAAAAGGGGAAGTACAACGGGATCTGGGGGTCCTTGTACATCATTCGATGAAAGTAAGCATGCAGGTACAGCAGGCAGTGAAGAAAGCGAATGGCATGTTGGCCTTTATAACAAAAGGAATCGAATATAGGAGCAAAGAGGTCCTTCTGCAGTTGTACAGAGCCCTAGTGAGACCACACCTGGAGTATTGTGCGCAGTTTTGGTCCCCTAATTTGAGGAAGGACATTCTTGCTATTGAGGGAGTGCAGCGTAGGTTTACAAGGTTAATTCCCGGGATGGCGGGACTGTCATATGCTGCGAGAATGGAGCAGCTGGGCTTGTACACTCTGGAGTTTAGAAAGATGAGAGGATATATCATTGAAACATATAAGATTGTTAAGGGTTTGGACACGCTAGAGGCAGGAAACATGTTCCGAATGTTGGGGGAGTCCAGGACCAGGGGCCACAGTTTAAGAATAAGGAGTAAGCCATTTAGAATGGAGACAAGGAAACACTTTTTCTCACAGAGAGTGGTGAGTCTGTGGAATTCTCTGCCTCAGAGGGCGGTGGAGGCAGGTTCTCTGGATGCTTTCAAGAGAGAGCTAGATAGGGCTCTTAAAGATAGCGGAGTCAGGGGATATGGGGAGAAGGCAGGAACGGGGTACGGATTGGGGATGATCAGCCATGATCACATTGAATGGTGGTGCTGGCTCGAAGGGCCGAATGGCCTCCTCCTGCACCTATTGTCTATTGTCTATTTCATTTTGTGCAAGTCCATTCAAATAAGGTTTGCACGCTTAATCCTTTAATCTTGTTCATTTCAATGAACGATCCCATCTTTAAGCAGCAGGTATGGTGAAGTAATCATCGAGCATTTGATGCCACACTGTCTAATTGAGTCACTACATAGTTTCCAGAATTCCAAAATTCACTCCATTGACTTTAATGTAGTGAATGTCAGAGGCAGAACACTACACTGTTTCATCCCAGGGATGAAAGTTACTCTGTTTTGCTCTAAGGAAGAGATTTTCTGAGCCTGTCTACATAAGTTGCTCAGCAAACTCAGTGGCATGGTGGTGCATCGTTGCAGCATCTCTGGGGGAGAGAAGGAATAGGTGACGTTTCAGGTCGAGACCCTTCTTCAGACCCATTCCTTCTCTCCAGGGATGCTGCCTGTCCCGCTGAGTTACTGCAGCGTTTTGTGTCTATCTTTGGTCTAAAGCAGCATCTGCAGATCCTTCCAACACATAGTTATCAACATGGGCTTTGTGGCAGACATGTATAAGATATATGTTGTCTTTACTGCACCTTTGCAGAGAGGGATGTTTTGGATAATTGGTTTATCAATGGGAATATTTTTCAATCCTTTGCCTATCTGAGCACAAAGTGCCTTCATGCTGAGGCGGTACTGGGAATAATAAAACATGCTTACCTGTCACCACTTTAGCCAAAGGCACAGATACGTCAAACAAACAATTATTAAAGATGAGTGCTACAGTATGGAATGGCATCATGTGGCTCATCATATCTGGTTGATTAAATTACCCCGTTCTCCTGGCCCTTCCCCATGGCTTTGTAAATGTTTCCATTCATCATTTGAAACCAATAGCCCACTCACGGCAACTCTAGTTGAAAGCTAATTATTTGTGTTTTGTTCTCTACATTTTCATTCAAACTTGGGATCTTTGCCAAACCCACACTAGACAAGGGATAGCAAGGATTGGATGTCATGTTATAGCTGTACAAGGTGTTGCGACGGCCACAATTGGAGTATTGTGTCTAGTTCTGGTCATCATGCTGTCAAAGGATGTTGTTAAACTGGAAACGGTGCCAAAAAGATTTTCAGAGATGTTACTGGATCTGGAAGAATTGAGTTCTGCGGATGAGCTTGGATGGGCTGGAACTTTTTGCCCTGAGTGTAGGAGGCTGAGGGGTGACCTTATACAGGTTTATAAAACCATGAGGGGTGTAGATAAGGTGAATGATCACTGTCTTTTCCCCAAGGTAGGAGTGTCTAAAACTAGAGGGCCTGAGTTTAAGGTGAGAGAGGAAAGATTTAAAGGAACATAAGGAGCAGACTAGGCCATTTGGCTACTCTACCATTCAATCGTGGCTGATCTATCTTTCCCTTTTGACTCCATTCTCCTGCCTTCGCCCTATAACCCCTGACACCATTACTAATCAAGAATCTGTCGATCTGTTTCCGCGCTGCACAGCTTTGTGATTCAACTCCATTGAACTTGGGCCATGTTTCAAAGGAAAGACACCGTAACTTTAATGTCAAGCTAAGGATATTGGGGAAATATTCCTGAAATCAATCACTTGGGAAAGCAAATGCAGACTAGGCTGACTCTTTTGCGGAACACCTCCATTCAGCCCACAAGAGTGACCCCAAGTAACTGGAGCTTGGAACTCTAGTTCTTCAATCCCCATCACTCCTTCTGCAGTGTAGTCTCAGTGAGACGGTTCCATTGAAGCCCAGTGTCGGGTGCAGGAACACCGCATCTACTGTCCGCACATGTGACAGGCCTGGGGGCCAAACTATGATTTGGGCAATTTCAGATAACCTGCCCTTCCAGTTTGCCTCAGGACTGCGCATTTCTCATTGTGCTGAAAGAGCAGAGAATGCCCGGGTGGTTGCTCAGCTGGTGAGGCTGTCCCTCAGGGGAAGGGAGTAAGTTTCATCACTCACATCAGTGGCATCTCACATTGGTGGGGGTGTGTGGATGGGGTGGGGGGGGAATGGTTCATGTTGCCATAGTCCAGTGTTGTGTTGTCATCATTCTGGCCATTTGGCTCAGTTCCTTTCTCCCATATTCTCCCCATATTTACACCACCTCATTGACAAACCATGTTGCAACCTTCACGCGGTCCGCCCTGTTTCGACAAATGCAATCAACCGTTTCGACAAATGCAATCAACCCGGCGTACACAATCAAATAAGATCAAATAGAACAAACAAGTTGTCCTACAACTTTAGGCTGTGCACGCCATACGCAAGAAGAAGAAGATTGACAAACCATCTTAGTGTTGATGGCAATCTGCGTTTCTCTTCATCTCCACCCTATCAGAAACAGGTCCACCCTTTCCCCTTCTTTGTAACATAAAACATGCCTCTGTCCTAAAGTTCCCATTTCCGATTAAACCAGAACTTAATAATACCTCTGGTATGTTATGTTTTTCGGTATTCTGGCATGTGGCCTAGATGGTCGAGTTGCTGCCTCACATCACCAGACACCCAGGTTCGTGCCTGACTATGGGGGCTGTCTGTGTGGAGTTTGCACGTTCTCCCTACGACCGCGTGGGTTTTCTCCAACGCTGCAGTTTCCTCCCACGTCCCAAAGACGTGCGTGCTTGTAGATTAATTGACTCTCTGTAAATTGGCCTTAGTGTGTGGCGAGTTGATGGGAAAGTGGCATAACATAGAACTAGTGTGAACAGGTGGCCACTGGTCAGCGTGGACTCGGTGGGTGGACTTGTTTACATGCTGTATTTTTCAATCCATCAAAACAAGACACCTCTCTTATTTTCGGGCCAAACGCAGGCAGGTGGGACTAGTGTAGATGGGGCATGTTGGTCGGCATGGGCAAGTTGGGCTGAAGGGCCTGTTTCCGTGCTGCATCACTATGACCCAGGATATGCTTGTGGCAGGATTCTAGATATGCACCTTCTGATTCTCAAGATTGGCTCTGGGACCTTGAGGAACAGCTGAAAGAGTTACATGAAACAAAAGCCATGGTCACTGGTTTTAACTCTGCTCTCCCGCCTTGAATGCCGTTGCTCCTTCTGTGTGGAAGAGTCGTGCTGAAGCACTCACATCAGTCCCTGACTTAAGATGGGCAAGGTTTACCTGTCCAAAAATCCCTTTACATTGTAAACAAAACCCCCTTTGTTTTCTAGGCACCATGGAAGCGTACCTGTTCATCCTGTGCTGTGGACTCATTCAAGTGGCTGGTAAGTGTGGGCTCCAGGTAACTGAGTGTTGTACCTGCCCGACTCCATCTGCTGTTGGTATGACACTGACTGTCATGGGTTGCATCAAGGACTGGGCTTTTTACACTCACATTGACGTTACTAATTTATTTTGTTTGTTATATATTATATCCATGTATATTGTGTTACCAGGTGTTATACTGCTACTAGTAAGAATGTCACAAGTTATAGGAGTAGAATTAGGCCATTTGGCCCATCAGGTCTTCTCTGCCATTCAATCATGGCTGATCTCTGCCTCCTAATCCCATTATCCTGCCTTGACAGACACACGTTTTAATCAATAATTTGTCTCTCTGCCTTAATAATTGGCCTCATAGACCTCTGTGGCAATGAGTTCCACAGATTAACTACCCTCTGACTAAAGAAGTTCCTCCTCGTCTCCTTTCTAAAAGAGCACCCTTTAATTCTGAGGCTATGACCTCTGGTCCTAGACTCTCCCACCAGTGGAAACATAGTCTGCACATCCACTCTATGCCTTTCATTATTCTGTAAGGAATAAAATGTCATTGTTCCATTGGCTGTACATCAGTTCAGTTTAGTTTATTGTCACGTGTACCGAGGAACAGTGAAAAGCTTTTGTTGTGTGCTAACCAGTCAGCAGCAAGACAATACATGATTACAATCCAGCAATTTGCAGTGTATAGATTCCATGATAAGGGAATAATGTTTAGTTAAGGTAAAGCCGGCAAAGTCCTATCAAGGATAGTTCAAGGGTCTCCAATGAGATAGATAGTAGTTCAGCACTGCTCTCTGGTTGTGGTGGGATGGTTCAGTTGCCTGATAAACAGCTGGGAAGAATTTCTGACAATTAAATACTGTTGACTCTTGCCTTTTCACGAGGGGGACCTACGCTGTCTTTCACTGTATCCCGGTCCACGATAAAAAGAAACTGATGCGTGTGGCCCCAGTCAGGGAAATAACCCCCCCAGCTTTGCATTGATGGTCCCGTGTCTGTGTAACACGCAGACATTATTCAACTATCCCATACATGTATCATTCCCTCAACACAAAACAATGAAGAAGTAGTCTCAACCCAAATCATCACCCATTCCTTCTCTCCGGAGATGCTGCCTGCCGGTCCTGCTGAGTTACTCCAGCTTTTTGTGTCCTTATCTAAAGAAAAATGCTTGTAAGGTTGCTCACTTTCCTTGAATTTCGATTGAGGAGTCGTTTACTGATTGGAATTGTTTTGTACGGAGATGTGGAAATAATTCTGTTGCTCACCACTCATAATTCTTTCCTTTCCAGCTGCAGGCAACTCTACCGACATGGGTAAGCCTCCGCTCATTTGCATGTGTCTAGTTTTCCTGCCGTTGTATAATTCATTGTCAGATGCTCAACTTGCGGAGATAGGGGAGGGACGAGGTTTGGGGGGGGGCTGGCAAAATGTCATGTTCTACGGGGTTTATGGCCACATCCCATTGAGCGGGGTAAGTGGGTGATAACCTGATAAAACCATGAGAGGATTAGATCAGGAAGATGCACAAAATCTCTTTCCCAGAGTAGGGGAATCGAGAACCAGAGGACATAGGTTCGAGGTGAAGGGGAAAAGATTTAATAGGAATCTGAGGGGCAACTTTTTACACAAAGGGTGGTGGGTGTATGGAACAAGCTGTCAGAGGAGGTAGTTGAGGCTGGGACTATCCCTATGTTTAAGAAACAGTTAGACAGGTTTGGAGGGATATGGATCAAACGCAGGCAGGTGGGACTAGTGTAGCTGGGACATGTTGGCCGGTGTGGGCAAGATGGGCTGAAGGGCCTGTTTCCACACTGTATCACTCTATGACATGACTCTAAGCAGTGTAAATTTTCCCAGTGGAAATATCATCCACACATTGAACAAAGAATCCATTTGCAGTATAACGTGTTTACAAATGGCATTTATCATGATGAAAGTGTATGCTGGAATTTACAGTGGAAATCAGAAGTAAATCATTTAAATCAATATAAAATATCTATGCCCTCATTCTGATGGGACGGCACAGTGGTGCAGCGGGTAGAGCAGCTGCCTCACGAGCAGTAAAGACCTGGGTTTGATACTGACCGGGTGCTGTCTGTGTGGAGTTTGCATGTTCTCCCAGATTTTCTCCAGGTGCTCCGGTTTCCTCCCACATCCCAAATACCTGCGGGTTTGGTGGAGAGAGAGAGTGTGCAGTGAGGGTTTAGATGGAAGGTTTGTGCTGAAGGTTACACTGGGAAGACCGTTGAGTGGGATGAGGGATGGATGGCTGGGTGGATGTGATTACAATCTATCCCAGTGGGATGGACATGGACAATGGGAGACATGTAGTGAGGGTTTGGCCTGTGCCCAGGGAGAGGTGTGACCTGGCTGTGTGTGTGTGTGTGTGACAAGTGCATGTACTTTCTGGCTGTGAACACACTATGTGTAGGCTGTATGTGTGAGTCAGAAGAGAAAGAGCTTCTCTCTGCCTGTTCTCCTGTAACTTAGGGGTTACAGTTTGTGAGACATTGCTGCTGTGAACATTGACCTATTATCTATGTTGTTGTGTTTCATGTCCTCGACATTTCAAGGCAATGACCAGTTTTTTTACGGTGAGTGGCTCAATTATTTGTTCCTATTTCCTTTTTAATTAAAATTACTTAAGCACTGTTTATTATATTACACCCTGGAGTGCTGCATCTATTGATGATCCCGGCCACTGTCATCACAGTTATCTTTCCCAACACGTTGTGGTCTGGCTGTCTCCCAGCACCGTGCCACAGCCTCAATCTTTGTGCTTTTAGAAAGTTATCATCAATTTTCCCATTTGTCTCGGCAATGAAGCCCATCAACGTTGCACCCTCACACAAGCGCGCGTGTGCGCACACACACACATGCAGATGCACACTCACACAAACATGCACGCAGACACACACACGGGCGCACACACGTGCAGATGCATACTCACACAAACATGCGCGCAGACACACACACGGGCGCACACGGGCGCACATGGGCGCACACACACGTGCACGTACACACACTCACAAAATGCGCGCGTATGCACACACTCACACAAACGTGCGCGCAGACACACACACGCACACTGTCATCCTCCTGCAGGAGTTGCTTTATATACAGATTGTTTCTGTCACTATTCATGATCTGGAATGGTTTGCCTCCAAGAGTGTTTGTAATGACAACTTTGAAAAAGTAATTGAATGAATACTGAAAGAGTATACTTGTGTATCAAGGTGATGAGGTTCTAATGGTACAAGCTGATAGAAGCAGACTGATGGCCCCAATATCTCTTTCTGTGCTGGGTCTTCAAACATGTTACAACAGGCGGTGGTGCAGCGGGTGGAGTTGTTACCATGCAGCGCCAGAGACCCAGGTTCGATCCTGACCCCGGGTTCTGTCTGTGTGAAGTTTGCACGTTCTCCCAGATTCGCCGGTTTCCCCCACATCCTAAAGACGTACAAGTTTGCAGGTTAATTGGCCTCTGTAAATTGCCCCGAGTATGTGTGGAGCAGATGCAAAAGTGGGATATTAGGTGGTCGATGGCCAGTATGGACTAGGTGGGTGGAAGGGCCTGTTTCCATGCTGTGTCTTTCACAATCAAAAACAATACATCTCTCGTTTTCGGGATTGACAGGGTTTGCAAATCAGACACTAAATATATGACGATCTCTTTGTAGATTATAAGACTCTGCGGATCGGAGGCCTGGTGTTTGCTGCCATTCTCTTTACTCTTGGCATCCTGCTGATCCTGAGTGAGTATACAGGATGTTTCCACTCACCCTGTGGCCATTCTTTATTCCACCTTCATTAGACATGCGATAGATAGTATGTGATCATGTTGGCTGTGTGGCTTTTTGGGAGCTGTGTCATACATTGTCATACATTGTGGATGGGTCAGAGCTGCCCGAGGACCAGCAAACTATTGACATTAAATAATTAAATAGTGTAACAGGGTTAAAGAGCTGAATGACCTCTCCTTTAGGCAGCATTAGATTAGATTAGATTAGATTAGATAGCCTTTATTGTCATTCAGACCGAAGTCTGAACGAAATTGAAGCAGTCATACATACAATACAATACAATAAAAAACAACATATAAACACATATTAACATCCACCACAGTGAGTCCAGCATAGTGTCAAAGTAGAGTTTGTACGTTCTCCCCGTGACCACGTGGGTTTTCCCCGGGTGCTCCAGTTTCCTCTCACAGTCCAAAGACGTACAAGTTTGTTGGTTCCCCAGTGTGCTAGTGTATGAGATCACTGGTCAGCACAGACTCGGTGGGCCAAAGGGCCTGTTTCCGCGCTGTATGTGTAAACCCTGCTGGTCCAGATGTACAGAATGTCTCATTCCTGTCATTTCTTGCAGGTCGGAAATGTCGTTGTAGCTTCAACCAGAAGCCCAGGTAATGGCACTGAGTGGCTGGGGGGGGGGGGGAGGGGGGGGGCGGAGACCACCAGAGCTGAGTATCAGAGGGCAGCAGTGTCTTGTACACAGTGGCCCAGAATTACTCAGCTTGCATGACTATGCATGTCCATTGTGTTCAGTATTCTCTCCGGTAACGTTAACAAGGGTCAAAGGCCTGAGGAAATCCTGAACATGAAATCTTTAGTCAATGTCTAATCCACTAGATACAGGTGAAGCTTCATCTACACTGTCCCAAAGACTTTGGATAAAAATAAGAAAGACTACCGTAAGAATTGGGGCTGGTCCATTCAAAGCCTGAAGTTGGTTTTTTTCACACTATCTCTGCACCCACCTCATCCCAGCAACATCTGCTGCCGATGTGACCATTAGAGCCCCCAGGCAGAGCATCTTGAGTAAGATAAAGATAAATGAAGTGATGTTATTGATCAGATGTGACCTCATTGAACCAAGCAGCAGGACTTGACACCAAGTCAGTGACCACCTAAACCTCCCACTGTATCTCGGTACATGTGGTGGCAACAAACTAATCATGACACCATTTGCTAGGTAAACACAAATGCTGGAGAAACTCAGCGGGTGAGACAGCATCCATGGAGCGAAGGAATAGGTGACGTTTCGGGTCGAGACCCTTCTTCTGACTGATGAAGGGATAGGTGACGTTTCGGGTCGAGACCCGGAAGGGTCTCGACCCGAAACGTTACCTATTCCTTCGCTCCACAGATGCTGGAGAAACTCAGCGGGTGAGGCAGCATCTATGGAGCGAAGGAATAGGTGACGTTTCGGGTCGAGACCCTTCTTCAGACTCGACCCGAAAATTCACCTATTCCTTCGCTCCATAGATGCTGCCTCACCCGCTGAGTTTCTCCAGCATTTTTGTCTAACTTCGATTTCTCCAGCATCTGCAGTTCCTTCTTAAACATGACACCATTTGCTGTTTTATTTTACATTTCCAGTCACAGTAAGTAAAAAGACAAATGATTCCAAGATGGATTTCCTTTTGTTCCTCGACTTATTTTTGTCGAAAGTCTTTAGGACTTTGTAGAGTCTTGGTCAGTATCTAGTGGATTAGATACAGACTAAAGCTGCCCCATAGATCTGGTCCACTGCCAGATCTAGACTGAACATGTTTACTGGGATAATACAGAAGGGTCTTTCTATCTGATCTGTGCTGACCTTGCTCTGGGAATACTGGATACTGTGCAGAGGTAGTTTTATTTGTGTTGGGATTGGTGATGCAACAAGTAAATATTTTCTGAAACAAATCAGATCAGTGCTGGTGCATCTATGCTCTGATCCTCTTTTACATTTCCTTTTTCTCCAGGTCACCTGGTGATGAGGAGGCCCACGTGGATACTCCGATCATCGTCAAACGTAAGCGTGGACTACCTGCTCCGGACAGTGAAACACTAACGCTGGGAGTCTTGCATCGACCCAGACTGCAAAAGGGAACTTAATGTGCCTAATGAATGAACTAAGATCACCCAAATTACTTTCTCATCAAGACAGCAGTTATGTAGAGTACAGGAAAGATCCTCTGATCCACAAAGCTGATCCACACAATGGTGAATGTGCATATTAAGATACACATGATGTATCCCCTTCAAAGGCTTGTTACATGGTTTAGAGATACAGCATGGCAACAGGTTCTTTGGCCACTAGGTCCACGTCTGACATCTATTCAATCAATCAATCAATCAGTTTTATTCGTCACTTGTACATAAAGTGCAAGAGAAATGAATTTGCCAGCAGCGGTACAATGAAAGAAGAACACACAAACATCCACCACAGCATTCATCCCTGTGGTGGAAGGCACAACATTTGGCCAGTCCTCCTCCATTTTCCCACTGGTTCTGTATTTTCTCACATTCTCATCCACTCCACACACACAGTGGGTTAGTTTACCTTTACAAGGTGAATAGCCCACAGTCTTTTCCCCAGGGTAGTGGGGCCTATAACTCGAGGTCATAGGTTTAAAGTGAGAGAGACAAAATTTAAAAGAGACCCAAGAAGCAGGTTTTTCACACAGAGGATAGATGTAGCTCTTAGGGCTAACGGAATCAAAGGATATGGGGAGAAAGCAGGAATGGGGTACTGATTCTAGATGATCAGCCATGGTCACATTGAATGGCGGTGCTGGCTCGAAGGGCTGAATGGCCTACTCCTGCATCTATAGTATATGTTTCTAAGAGGGATGAGCTCAGTTTTGCAACTTGGTCAGTGCAGAATAGTTGGTAGACAAAAGTTCTGGAGAATCTCAGCGGGTGCAGCAGCATCTATGGAGAGAAGGAAATAGGCGACGTTTCGGGCCGAAACCCTTCTTCAGACTTGGGCAGAATACTTGAGCCCGTTTCTGTTGATGTACAGTTCCGTGACTGAAAGGCTAAAGAGCTTTCACCCTGAATATATAATATCAAGCTGCCGTTGAACTGCACGGGGCATTTCACGATAGGATTAGACAGGCAGGAATCATGGACTTGGACTGCTCTGACTTTTGGCAAAAAGACATCTATAGCGTAGCTGTCGGAGTGAGAGGATCCTCAATATTGGTTGTGTATTGAAATGCTAAATTACGATGCAAAACGCAGCCACAACTGTGAAATGTGAGTTACAATATATCTACTATTTGATTGGTTTTGTGCTTGGATGATCTCAGAAATGATTGAGCTGTGCGTTATTGGAATATGAAAAATGGGGGAGTTAAGGAAGTGAAGCTGAGTTAAATTGAAGTTAGGTGTTAACCATAATTAAGTGGATGGTTGCACATGGCTATTACGCTCAGTTTAAGTTTGCTGAAACATTGTACTCAGGACTGTGTTTCATCTTCCACTGTTCAGGTATTGCATGGTGTTTTAACCTTGCTCTCTCCTCTTTGTTTAAAGCAACAGAAACAGCAGCCAAGGCCGAAAACTGAAGAGGACCCACCACGGTAAGAGCCTAATTCCCATTTACTTCCCATTTGTGCGACCAAATTCCAGAAGGTTCTTCTGCACCTGGCAGAGTTTTCCACGGCACAGCCCCGTGTGGGTTTCGTCCCTCATCCCAATAACAGGTGGGTCTGTAGGTTAATAGCCTCTGCAATCATTCCTTTTGTGTAGGGAGTGGATGAGAAAGTGGGATAGAAACATAGAAAATAGGTGCAGGAGGAGGCCATTCGGCCCTTCGAGCCAGCACCGCCATTCATTGTGGTCATGGCTGATCGTCCCCTATCAATAACCCGTGCCTGCCTTCTCCCCATATCCATTGACTCCACTAGCCCCTAGAGCTCTATCTAACTATCTCTTAAATCCATCCAGTGACTTGGCCTCCACTGCCCTCTGTGGCAGGGAATTCCATAAATTCACAACTTTCTGGGTGAAAATGTTTTTTCTCACCTCAGTCTTAAATGACCTCCCCTTTATTCTAAGACTGTGGCCATAGCATAGAACTAGTGTGAATGGGTGATTGATGGTCAGCATGGACTTGGTGGGCCGAAGGGCCTGTTTCCATGCTGTATCTTGAATACTAAATACTAACGTTTTGTATGTGGCAGGCAGGATACATTCTACCTGACTTCCCGAGCTGAGGACGGGTCGTATGATTATGGTTCTACACACAACCATCGAGCCAGGTCCAGTTGCCAGCAGTCCGTTCTGTTGCAATGTGAAAGTGTAGACACTTTTTTTTTTAAATCAAAACATTTATTCAATTATTAAAAAATAATATTTACACTACAATAAAACAAGTCAGAACCCACCACCATAATACAATACAAACGTATATCCATAATAACCCACTATTCAACTATGATACAATCCTTATTGAGGATACATTCAACACCCTGCGGAGCCCAGCGGTCCCGGAACTCCCTCAGGGTGCCCGTGGACAGGGCGTACTCCCTTTCTAACCGCACCCGGGCAGTGTAGACACTGTTGTCAGGTCCTGCTTCTCACACACATTACTATGTTGACAAGGGGATCAGATCAAGGAGAACTACTGCACAGTCAGCTCACAAATAGTGGTGAGTTTCTGGAATCAGACTTAACATTGCCTTCTGTTAATAGAACAGGATCTCTCTGAGTGCGTTCCGCTGTGATTAACAAAGGCTAATCACCTTGTTAAAGGTAGATAAAAATGCTGGAGAAACTCAGCGGGTGAGGCAGCATAAGCATCTATGGGGCGAAGGAACCTTCACAAACTGAAGCATCTATGGAGCGAAGGAATAGGTGACTTTTCGTGTCGAGACCCTTCGGGTCTCGACTCGAAACGTCACCTATTCCTTCGCTCCATAGATGCTGTCTCACCCGCTGAGTTTCTCCACCATTTTTATCAACCTTCGATTTTTCCAGCATCTGCAATTCCTTCTTAAACATCTCGTTGTTAATAACCCTACCTATTAATCTTCTGGAAGAAGCACAGATGAAATAAGGCAGATCTATGACAAACATGAGAGAAATCAGGAAGAACGCGCTGGTCCTGAGAACAAGGTTCTTGGAGATAAAGCAATATGACGATATGAAGTTTGTGCTTTGAAATTAAATAAGATGTCGATTGTCTTGTGGAGCATTAGAACTGAAACAAAGATGTTGGTCAGTTTCTTTGCTGTAAATTCATGATAACTATAGATAGAGGGGCTTGAATCTTACCCCCGACAACCATAAGGCACGACCACAAGATGAGACAGACTTCATACACGAGTTCAAGAGAGTTTATTGTCATGTGTCCCTGATAGGACAATGAAATTCTTGCTTTGCTTCAGCACACAGAACATAGTAGGCATGAATACAGAACAGATCAGTGTGTCCATATACCATTGTATAAATATATACACACATGAATAAATAAACTGATAGAAACATAGAAAATAGGTGCAGGAGTAGGCCATTCGGCCCTTCGAGCCTGCACCGCCATTCAATATGATCATGGCTGATCATCCAACTCAGTATCCTGTACCTGCCTTCTCTCCATACCCCCTGATCCCTTTAGCCACAAGGGCCACATCTAACTCCCTCTTAAATATAGCCAATGAACTGTAGCCTCAACTACCTTCTGTGGCAGAGAATTCCACAGATTCACCACTCTCTGGTGTGATAAAGTGCAAATAAACAGACAATGGGCTATTAATGTTCGGAGTTTTGTCCGAGCCGAGTTTAATAGCCCAATGGCCGTGGGGAGGTAGCTATTACGTACTATAACAGGAACGCACTCCTTTTAGCCAAGTGCTTTACTGCCCATTTTGAACTTTAGACTTCACATTGGGGTGTGGCTCCCCGAAGGTGGGGTGTGGCCAAACTGAAGACGAATCAGTCAGTGTTTATAATTAGAGTGGAGTAAAGAGCCAGCTGCTTCTCCAAGACCGGAGCAGCAAAACTAGTTTCACGTGTCGGACCCTGGTGAGGATTTCCAACAACCGGGTGGTGCTTCCCGGAAACAAGACATCGTCCCCGGGAAAACGAGAGAGAGAAATAAATAAATAAATCCCAGCATTGAACATCTGACCAGTCTGAAGAAGGGTCATCGACCCGAAACTTCACCCAGTCCTTCTCTCCAGAGATGCTGCCTGTCCCGCTGAGTTACTCCAGCATTTTGTGTCTACGGTTTAAACCAGCATCTGCAGTTCCTTCCTACACATGTCTTAAATACCTTGTGTGTCTGCTTTCTTGTACCAGGGACAAGTCAACACGAGACCTGAAGCTACGGAACGGTTGCATCTTGGACAGGTCTTTGAAGACCATCACTACACTCCTGACAATGCAGCCACTCCAAGCGTTGCTCAGCCACTTCACGGTTCTTGAATTAAAACATATACACACTGGTAGCAGTAAATGATGTACCGATCTTGTAGCATGTCCGTGGACTATCCCATGTTACTGTGCGATGGTCATCCTCAAAATGTCCACCTTTGTTGGGTAGTTAGTAGCAGTTGTGTTCAGTTTGATATTTTCCAGTATTGCCAGAATGTATTTGCATAACCATGAGTGGGTGCGTTTGTGTACGTGTGTGTTTGTATACATGTGTGTGCGCAGTAAATATGAGCAGGGTGGGGCTCAGTTACTGCATCCCATCCACAGTAAAGTGTTGTTGCACTGATGTCTCTGTGTTGAGTAGAGTGTGATTAATATTGGTGTATAGCACTGTCAGTTGGTCACTGTGTCCATGTGTGTGTGTGTGTGTGTGTGTCCGTGTGTGTGTGTCCGTGTGTGTGTCTGTGCGTGTGTGTGTGTGTGTGTGTGTGTGTCCGTGTGTGTGTGTGTGTGTGTGTGTGTCCATGTGTGTGTGTGTGTGTGTGTGTGTGTGTGTGTCCGTGTGTGTGTGTGTCCGTGTGTGTGTCCGTGTGTGTGTGTGTGTCCGTGTGTGTCCGTGTGTGTGTGTGTGTGTGTGTCTGTGTGTGGTTGTTCACAGTTGAACCGGTGCAGGAAAGGACAATTGTAAAATAAAGGAGATTGTCAATAATACATTGAAAAATAAATGGAATGAGTTATTAAAATTGATAAATTGATAGTTGTTTTTTTTCTGTTTGTCTCGAATTAAACCACAACAAGTTGCATTTGCAAGAGAAGATTAAGCCTTGGGTTATGTTTGACCACAATACTCTAAATGTGGCATCTCCAACATCTTATATAGCTGCAACATGATCTCTGGTTGGTTTGGACTCGGTGACACAAACAGCCTGTTTCCATGCTAAAACTAAATGTGAATTTCATTCCTTGTTAGTTGAGAGTTTCACACAGGGATTACATGGGGTGGTGGAAGCATCGATGGGGGAGGAGAGATTCCTGAAATAATAATAAGAAAGGGTTTAGCAGAACAGGCAGCATCAGTGGGAAAAGGAACAAGAGATAATATTTCAGGTGGATGACATTTCTCAGAACACTATTTCACACGACTGCTCGGTCTAACTCATGAAGCTTTTCTCATGTCATTTCCCCATCATTCTGCCCACTTAATATAGCCTTTTGTATCCTCTAAGGAAAATGAAAAATACAATTGTTTTGGTTCAGTTTAGTTCATTGTCATGTGTAGCCAGTAAAGTCCGATCGAGGATAGTCTGAGGGTCTGAGTGACCTCTCCGTGACCTTCTCCAGGGTTTTTACCCACCACGGTTTCAGAAAGATCGATTGTTAATTCCCAGAGACTCCTGGGCAATTCTTGCAAATTGACAATTACTGAGGAAAGTGACCCAACATTCCAATGACTACGTTGGTTTTTAAAGCAGTTTCTGTTTTATTTCATGTCTTTCCACAAGTGTTTCTTTACAAGACCAGTCAAGCGAGTGTAATATTCTGGACGAGTGCCCTGGGCTCCTGTAACAGGTGGCTTATACCTCAATATTTGGATAGAGTAGGAGCACTGATGCAGCAGGTAGAGCTGCTGCCTCCCTGCGCCAGAGACTCGGGCACAAACATGACCTTGGGTGCTGCCTGTGTGGAGTTTGCATGTTCTCCCTGTGACCGTGTGAGTTTCTCTTGGCTACTCCAGTTTCTTTCCACATCTCAAAGAGGTGCGGGTTTGTAGGTTAATTGTCCTCGGTAAGATTGCTCCTTGTGCAGGGAGCAGCTTAGAAAGTGGAATAACATAGAACTAGATTAAATTAGATTAGATTAGATTACCTTTTATTGTCATTCAGACCGAAGTCTGAACGAAATTGCAGCAGTCATACATACAATACAATACAATAAAAAACAACAATAAACACATATTAACATCCACCACAGTGAGTCCACCCAACATCTCCTCACTGTGATGGAGGCAAAAGTCTTAGGTCTCCAGTCTCTTCCCTCCTCTTCTCCCTCTGCGCTGAGGCGATACCCCCCGGGCGATGTTACAACTGTCTCGCGGCTCAAACACCGCGGCCCGGGGTGGTCGAAGCTGCCGCTCACCAGTCCTGCTGACGCAGCCGCTGGCCCGCGGCCGAACCCCGGACTCAGGCCACCGCCGCCAGAACACCGTCCAAGCCACCGGAGCATCGTTCCAGCCCCGAGCCGGATCGCCCTCACGTGAGTGCCGTTACCGTCTCAGCCTCGCGCCAGGCCGCCCCGACTGGGCGCCGCTCCTCCCTCGGGCTGGGCCGCCCCGACATGGGCGCCGTACCTCCCTTGGGCTGGGAACGCCGTACCTCCCCGAGCTCGGCCACTCCGACGGGAGCACCGTTCCTTCCTCGGGCCGGCCGTCCTCACGGGAGCGTCACAGCCCCTCACGGAAGCCCTGTTCCAGCCCCGAGCCGGGCCGTCCTCACGGGAGCGAGCTCAGGGCGAGTCCTGGCGGGCTCTGCCTCCTGAGCCTCGAGGTCGCCAGCTCCGCCATTAGGCCTCAGCGCAGACGGAGGCAGAGAAGGGGAATACGACAAAAAAGTCGCATTCCCCCGCAGGGAGAGACAGCAAGCCCCGTTTCAACCCCCCCCCCCCCCCCAAAACAGAAACTAAAAACCAAAACTAGACTAACCAAAACGAAAATAAACAACCCAAAAAAACACAAAACAAACAGGACTGCCGGAGAGCCGCTGCAGCCAGAGCCGCGCCGCCACTAGATGATTGATGGTCGGCATGGACTCAGTGGGCCGATGGGCCTCTTTCCATGCTGTATCTCTAATGTAAAACTCTGCCCTCCATGGCAAGTTGTGCTGCTATAAGCAAGAATGTCCTTGTTCTATCTGGGACATATGACAATAAAACACTCTTGACTCTTGAGATTGTCCAGGCTGTCCTCTTATCCAGGGTGATGTTGACCTCAGGACCTTCCAGGGGAAAAGGAAAAAAACTAGGTCTAATCAGGAGCTGAGAGCCATGGAGAACCGTAACCAAGGCAACCATAAGTGGATAAAAAGCCATGCAAGGTTTCAAGGACAGCGGACAGACGGACATGCAGGATTGGACGTTGCCCATTGCCCTGACACTGTGTGGGATGCGCATGGTTCAGGGTGGTCAGTGTTTGGCAGAGGCACAAACCTTCAACTGTGGACGGAGAGCAACCATCTCTCCACTGGGTGTCTGGAGGAAAGACCCCCTCCCCACCCAGAGCCCACCTACCCCGACCCCTTCCCGTATCTCTCATTACTAGCCGCCGTCAGCACAGCTGCTCAAGGGTGAAGCCTTGGCACGTCATGGCATTCCACGCGGTGGAGGTTGAGGGTGGCACGGTGGGTAGAGTTGCTGCCTCACAGCGTCAGAGACCCGGGTTCAATCCCGACTATGGGTGCTGTCTGTACGGAGTTTGCACGTTCTCCCCGTGACCTACGTGGGTTTTCTCCGGGTGCTCCGGTTTCCTCCCACACTCCAAAGACGGGCAGGTTTGTAGGTTAATTGGCTTTGGTAAACATTTTAAATTGTCCCTAGTGTGTGTCGGATAGTGTTGGCGTGCGGGGATCGCTGGTTGGTGCGGGCTCAGTGGGTCGAAGGGCCTGTTTCCCTGCTTTCTGCCTTCCTCACTGACCTCTCAGACTTGTAGCGAAAAGGTTTGATAAAAAATGTGCTCACATAACAGAAGCGATCGTTGACCTTGAAAACAAGGCGCTGCCTGCCCTTTATCACCTGCTGTTTCTTAGCAACTGTGAGTTATTGCCTTCAGGTTAGCAAGAGGCAGCAATCAAGCATAGCAACACTTTTATATAATTTCAAGGAAATTAACTAAAAAGCTTAAATGTATTACATGAATACATTGGCCAAATGGGAAAATAATTCTCCTTCACAAACAAAAAGGTAAAGATTCAGTCATTCATGAAAGATGAATCTTAAAACTTGAAATGCTGCGTTAAGGAGAAAGAAACTGGTGCTCTTATAAACACCCAACGCCTCCCTCTCTGCAACTCCTGGCAATCCCTGACCCATGCAATGCCCCAGGACAGCCAAGTGTCGCAGCTACAAGAGCCACTGCCACAACGCCACTGACCCTGCTTCAATCCTCACCTCGGCTGCTGTTTGTGTTTAGTTTCTACATTCTCCCTGCATGCAGACACACACACACACACACACACTGTGACATACACACACACACACACAATGACACACACACACTGTGACATACACACACACACACTGTGACATACACACACACACTGACACACACACTGACACACACGCACTGTGACATACACACACACTGACACACACACACACACACACACTGTGACATACACACACACACACTGTGACATACACACACACACACACACACACACACTGAGACACACACACACACACTGTGACATACACACACACACATTGACACACACACACACATTGACACACACACACACTGAGACACACACACACTGAGACACACACACACACTGAGACACACACACACTGAGACACACACACACACACACTGACACACACACTGTGACATACACACACACTGACACACACACACACACTGTGACATACACACACACACTGACACACAATGACACACACACACAGACACACACACACACACTGACACACACACACACACACACACCTTGGTTACCCCCATTACTCTTTTTCTAATGGATGGGTGTGTTTCTCAATCGTGTGGCCAGAAACATAGTCGCTGCCTTGGTGGAGCTGGGTCCCATCCCCCTCCATCCCTCCCTCACTCTTCATATTTCACTTCTCTCCTTATCTGACCTCCTTTTATTTCCGTGTCATCTCTAGTCTTTGCCCCTTGTTCCACCCATCTCTGCCAGTCAAACCCCTATCACCTGTATCCACCCATCACTTGCTAGACTTTGTCCCACCCCTCCCCCCCTTTCTATAATCAGTCAGAAGAAGGGTCCCAACTTGAAACATCACCTGTCCATTCCCCCACAGATGCTGCCTGACCTATTGATTTCCTCCAGTCCTTGGGTTTTGCTCAAGATTCCAACGTCTGACATTCCTTGTCTCTACAACCGTGTACTGATGGATTCAGCTTCCCTCCTTCGTAAAATTGACCTGTTGACCAACATCTTGGTGTTTCCAGTTTATTTTCCGACATGACTCCACCGTCTTCTGCAATAGTTGTTCCTGATGACAGGGTTCACTGTTCACGTTTCTGGTAGTTGGCATCTGACTATCCACTGCCTGTAACTATCCCTTCCATCAACCACCAGATCCATCTACTCTGCCAGCACTGCCCAGCCCTGTGAGCTCTCCCACCAGGAAGTACAAGGGCAGCAGGTTCATGGGAAAACCCCAACCAGCAAAGGTTCAAAGGTTCAAAGGTTATTTATTAGTCACATACACCTAGGTGTAGTGAAATGCTTCTTGCCAGTGCAGCACATAAAGAAAGAATACAGACATAACAATAATAAGAGATTAAACATAAAGAACATCCCCCCACAATGGCTCCCACCATGAGGGAAGGCACAAAGTCCAGTCCCCAACCCCAGTTCACCCATAGTCGGGCCTATTGAGGCCTCCACAGTTGCCTCTATGGAGGCCCGATGTTCCTGGCCGTTCTCGCCGGGTGATGTTGCTCCGGCGTCGGGAGAATCCTCGCAGCGGCCTGGAAACCCTGGAACGGCCGCTTCCGTACTGGAGGCCGCGGCTTCCGAAGCCAACAAGGCCGCGCCGGTTGGAGCTCCACTACTGGCGATCTCATCTAGAGATCCCAGGCTCCTGGTGTACAGTTCAGCACCGCCGCCCGCAGCTGGCCGCTCCTCAAACCCGCAGCTCCGCGATGTTGTTCCCGGCGGTCTCAGCTCACCGGAGCTCCAGCGCGGCGACCCAGGACAAGGCATCGCCCGCTCCACGATAGCGCTCCTGCGCTGTGCCGCTGCCGAAGCCGTGGTTCTGGGCGGTCCCCGACAGGAAACGCCGCTCCAGGCCCGCTGGTAGGCCGCGAGGACGGGT
This sequence comes from Amblyraja radiata, assembly GCF_010909765.2. Classification (NCBI taxonomy): domain Eukaryota; kingdom Metazoa; phylum Chordata; class Chondrichthyes; order Rajiformes; family Rajidae; genus Amblyraja; species Amblyraja radiata. The sequence goes on from NC_045988.1 coordinate 1,283,490, forward strand.
CGAAGCTGCAGCCCGGAGAAAAGCTGCCTCTCCGACCAGGTAGGGACCCTGAAAGGTAGTTTCCCCCTTCCCCCCCCACCACCCCCCACATAAAAAGGTCTAGAACTCCAGAAACAAAAACACTTTAACTAACTAAAAATTAAAAAAAAGATGAAAAGACAGACAGCTGCAGGCTGGGCAGCCGCGCACAGGTCAGCGCCCCCTGCAGGTGGCCCCACGCCACCCTGACGTGGCAGGACTTGATGCTTCCTCATTCCTGCTGATCCTCCCTCCCCTCCAGCACTGTGGCAGCATGACCAAGGTGAGCTCCTCACCGCCTTCCCAAGGGTTGAGGACCATTCCAGCAACACCCACATCCCAAAGATCAATGAATGAAAATTCCTCCATGAAATGGCACTGATGGTCATAAGCCATCGTCAGTCTTCACCAATCCACACCAATACCCATTCAACAGCCACAGTAAACCAGATCAATTATCCAAATGACCATCAATCATGTCATTCATCATCATTATTATGAACTATAATTAAAACTATTAGTGAATAGGACAGTTATGTAAATCATATCTGAAGGATTCTGACCTTCATTGCCTTTTATAATTCGATGACATTTATCAAACGCAGATGTCCCACAATTCTAACATTCCTCAAGCATTGAAGTCTAGCGAGGGTGTGGAGACAATGAGCCTTACGTAAGCCCAATTTGAATGATGTACGCAGCACTATTTGTGGAATGCAATGAATGTGCGTTTATTCTCTGTTCTTAGGTACATTCATTGCATAAGACAAATGATCCCAACTTCACTTCCAAAACATCTGCAGTGAATAAGATTGTAAGTAAGTTTATTGGCCAAGTATTCACATACAAGGAATTTGCCTTGGTGCTCCGCCCACAAGTAACAACATGACATACAGTGACAGTTACGAATGACTCAGAAAACACTAAACATTAATAATAATAATAATACATTAATGATAAAACAGGAGGATGGTTCGTGACAAGCAGATGGAAGTAAATGTGGAGCAAACCTTCCCTTCCATCCCATTCCAATGCTTCAGACTGTGAGGTGGTTAAGAAAGAACTGCAGATGCTGGAAAAATCGAAGGTAGGCAAAATTGCTGGAGAAACTCAGCGGGTGAGACAGCATTTATGGAGCGAAGGAATAGGTGACGTTTCGAGTCGAGACCCAAAGGGTCTCCATAGATGCCTCAGTCTGTGAAACTCCATAGATGCTTCAGTCTGTTCCCATGTATCAAGGAGTTAAAAAACTTTCATGTAACAAGGACAATGAGCGATAACTTGAAACTAATGTGCAAGTTTTACCAAGTTATGTAATGTAATGCACCATAATGTAGTCCAATCCTAAATCTGTGTTTATTGACACTACTGAGAAAGTTACTGAGGGCTGGGTGGGTATCTAAGTAAATTGGGTATCTAATGAAAACAATTATTTTAAATGTTTTCCTTCCTCACGATACCATACGATAAAATGTTATTCATCCCCGGAGGGAGACAGTAAGACTAGTGAGAGAACTGAGAAGGGGGAGGGGATGGGGAGAGAAAGAAAGGGCTACCTAGAGTAGTCAATGTTCATACCGCTGGGGTGTAAACTACCCAAGCGAAATATGAGGTGCTGTTCCGCCAATTTGCGCTGGGCCTCACTCTGACAATGGAGGAGGCCTGGGATAGAAAGGTCAGATTGGGAATGGGAAGGGGAGTTAAAATAGTTAACAACCGGCACATCCAGTGGGCCTTGGTGGACCGAGTCTTCTTTTTGGTCTCACCGATGTACAGGAGTCCACATTGGTAACACCAATGCAGTAGATGAGGTTAGAGGAGGTGCACCTGAATCTCTGTCTCACTTGGAAGGTCTCTTGAGGTCCCTGGCTGGAGGTGATGGAGAAGGTATAGAGACAAGTGTTACATCTCCTGTGGTTGCAGGGGAATCTACCTGGGGAGGGGATGGTTTGGGTGGCAATAGACAATAGACAATAGGTGCAGGAGTAGACCATTTGGCCCTTTGAGATCAGCCATTCAATGTGATCATGGCTGATCATCCCCAATCAGTACCCCGTTCCTGCCTTCTCCCCATATCCCCTGACTCCGCTATTTTTAAGAGCCCTATCTAGCTCTCTCTTGAAAGCATCCAGAGAACCTGCCTCCACCGCCCTCTGAGGCAGAGAATTCCACAGACTCACCACTCTCTGTGAGAAAAAGTGTTTCCTCATCTCCGTTCTAAATGGCTTACCCCTTATTCTTAAACTGTGGCCCCTGGTTCTGGACTCCCCCAACATCGAGAACATGTTTCCTGCCTCTAGCGTGTCCAAACCCTTAACAATCTTGAGTCAGGGTATGAGTGAACCAAGGAGTTGTGGAGGGAGTGGTCTCTGCAGGAAGGGGGGGAGATGGGAGGATGTGGCAAGTGGTGGGACCACGCTGGAGGTGACGGAAATGTGGGAAGATGGAGGCTGTTGTGGTGACAGATGAGTACCAGGAGAACTCTATCTTTGCTCCATCTAGGGGGAGAAGGAGCAAGATGGCGCGCCAAACAGGTGTGTCAACGTATATGTAAATAGATCCAATTTGTGGACATACATTGTGTGAACGAACTGATGTAACTGGAGTGGATGCGTTTGGACCCAGGGTACCCTCTCATGGTGATATTTGGTACAACAGGTATTTAGGAGTCAGTGACACCTCACCTGCACAATGGATACCAGTCCAAGGGGTAGGATTTAGAGTGAATTCACACAAAACAGGCTTCAAAGTGAAAAGGAAATAGCACAGTCATTAACCTCACCCCAGAAACTATGAGCTGTTTAAGAAGGAACTGCAGATGCTGGAAAATCGAAGGTAGACAAAAATGCTGGAGAAACTCAGCGGGTGAGGCAGCATCTATTGAGCGAAGGAAATAGGCAACCTTTCGGTCTGAAGAAGGGTTTCTACCCAAAATGTTGCCTATTTCCTTCGCTCCATAGATGCTGCCTCACCCGCTGAGTTTCTCCAACACTTTTGTCTACCCAGAAACTATGAGTTGTTTTAATTGATTGGCAAAGCAAGTTTATTTTCCATAACCCCAAATACTTTTAATATTCCTTTATTGCCCGATACACAAGGAGACCATTGTTCATTAATAACAATTAGTCTGCACTGTCCTTGGTTCAACCTGATGACTGAGAGATTGTCGGCAACCTCCGATTACCAGCCAGGATCTCCACCCCTGCTCCAACACTATCTAAAGCTGAGGCAAGGTGTTCATGGTCTTTGTGGCAACACCCAAGGTAAAGCTAGGACTTCAAATTCAAGTCTCTACGAAGATTCTCCAGTCTTTCCTCTGTGGCCCCACTGCCACACTCAGTAAAGTTGTTGCTTCACGTCTCCAGCTGTTGTAACCTTGACCAGTAACACAGTCACCACCACACTCCACCAGTAGCTAACTGAGATGTTCTCCATCGGCCCCCCGCCATTGCACTGCAGCCCCTCGAATAAATGAATGAATGAATGAATGAATGAATGAATGAATGAATGAATGAATGAATGAATGAATACTTTGTCACATGTGACAAGTCACAGTAATATTCTTTGTTTTGCATAACCAAGGTATACAAAGAGTCTCCATATAAAGGGCACCACCGAAACTCCCAGCCGAGCGTGCTCTGGCAACCAAGTGTTCTATGTCTCTGTGACCTACGAGCTTTTTAAATGGCCAGATTTGTTTTATTAACATTCCTGCAGTGCAGATAGAAACTCTCGTCGATGTTAAAGGTAGTCTATAAATGTAAATGTTGATGTCCAACAATGTATATTGTAAGAAATATATCCTGGGACTGACCCAGATCTTGCAGCTTGCAGCTTTTGGATCTTTGGTTCCCCACCTCCCCACCTCCCCACCTCCCCACCTCCCCACCTCCCCACCTCTCCCCCCCCCCCCCCCACCCCCACACACACACACACACACACACATATCTTCCAGTCTGAAGAAGGATCTCGACCTGAAACATCACCTATTCCTTTTCTCCAGAGATGCTGCCTGACCTGCTGAGTTACTCCAGCACTCTGTGTCCAGTTGTTTCAATCTTTGTTACATGAGACATATTAACAAAGCTTATGCTTAATGCTTGAAATATTATGGTTTGTGGCATTATTATATATGTTTAATTATATCATGACCATAAGACACAGGAGCAGAATAAGGCCATTCGGCCCATTGAGTCTACTCCACCATCCGACCATGGCTGATCGAGTTTAGAGATCTATTTACCGAAGTATTACCAGATTCACAGCATCATGTTTTAATTTAATATATATATATATATATATAAAACAGAGATATAATCTTGCATTATTAAACAAGATGAATACAATAAATGGCAGCACCTTAAGCATATCTACCAATTGTTTGGCATCTGCATTAAACCATTGTCAGACCTGCTGTAATATTGCATGCGCTTCATTAACATACATTCCCAACACATTCGTTGTCAATTAGAAACATCCTTCGTCCGCTGAATATCAAAAAGCAGAAGTGGTTTATGGAGAACAATATGTGGGACTGCCATTGTTCCCCTTCCTATGTCATCTACAACCTCCAGCTTTCTTCCCGTTCCCCGCTAAATATTCCCATCTCCTCAAAGCCTTCCACCTTCATCTTCTCCCTTCCCGCAATCTCTGCCCAGTCCCTCAAACCCTTTCCCAGTTTCTAAACTCCAGTGTTCCTCTGAGCCCTGCCTCTGTCTCAGACACTGGGCATAAGTTGCATGGCGTCCACAGGGCTTTCCCCTTGTGCTTGTCTTTAGTCTGTGCTCTGCTGGTGTGGCCAACGTCCTGAGGGCTGAGTGATTTAGTTCTTCAGGAACACAACTGTTAAATGATGAACCTTTCTCAATTCCAACACCCACCTCTCTCCCGAGTTAATAAAACCACTCTAGCCAGCGGTCTTCAGAAAGTTTCTGTGCTGTTTCTCCAAAGCTTCATTGCATCGCATTGTATCTCCAATAGGGTCATCTCAATTTCCAAATCAAGGCTTCTCTTTCCCAGGGTCTCTCAAATGTGAGCCTTCCTACCTTCCACGGTTCTATAGGCAAGATGCTACTGTCCAGTACTCACAGAGTTCCAATCCTCTGCTCCCCAATATTTCAGCTAGCTCTCTACGTATAACGTTTATGAGCTCCAGGCAGGGTCAACACAAACATCTTCATTGTCATAAAATCCAACCAAGCACTTTGTATGTCTTGATGTTTCCAGACGTGATCTGTAAGTGTTGGATCTGCTGCCATCGCTTGCTTTGATCATTTTGGCATGAACGTTCCACTCTGTCTACACACGTGGAGTCGGCTCCCCACCATGTTCTCTGAGACATTCAGGCCAGCCAATATATGCCCACATCCCAAGAATGAACTATAACATACAATTTGACAGTGTTTCACTCCCCTCTACTAAAAGCATTCCTCCTGCCAAGAGAAAATGTGCATAAAAATGTAGAAAAATATGTACTAAGGAATGCAAAAAAATGTTGACTTTTGAAAGACAGATTTGGAAAGATTTCCTGTCACTGAGGATAGAAGGTGAGAACACAGAACGTTGCTGATGGCCATCTACAACATTATTGTATAGAGGGAACGCACTGTGAATCTCACAGGGTATTTGTGATCAGGTCATTCGATGGGGGTCGAGGACACAGAGGAAGAGCCTGTAACTCAGGCTTGGAACCCGTCACACCAGTCTGAAGAAGGGTCTCGACCAAGAACGTCACCCACTCCTTCTCTCCAGAGATGCTGCCTGTCCCGCTGAGTTCCTCCAGCACTTTGCCATTGTGTTTAAAAAAAACCTGGTGAATGTGCTTAAAGAAAACAAGAATTGTTTCTTGTGGCCAAGGCCTTAGAGATGCAGAGAGGAGATGTACAAGATGAGAACCAGGGATCATGGAGCTGACAGGAAGCTGCCACATCCACAGGCACAAGAGCCAGCGACCACAGCACAGAGATGTAGCAGGGTTAGCATGGGCAAGTTGGGCCGAAGGGCCTGGTTACACCTTGTGTGACCCTATAAGTGATGATTGGGAGACTTGGTATTTATTTTGCAACCAATCGTCACCCTCAAAATACGTTCTTAAAGAAGGTGTGGAAGCAGATTCACTGACAGCTGGGTTACGTACATGAATGTAGTGTCATTTGCAAACCTTTTTGGGGGTAAACCAGGACAGAGTTTAGGTTTAAGAAGGAACTGCAGATGCTGGAGTATCGAAGGTAGACAAAATTGCTGGAGAAACTCAGCGGGTGCGGCAGCATCGATGGAGCGAAGGAAATAGGCAACGTTTCGGGCCGAAACCCTTCGGGTTTCGACCTGAAACGTTGCCTATTTCCTTTGGGTTTCGGGCCAAAATGTTGCCTATTTCCTTCGCTCCATAGATACTGCCGCACCGACTGAGTTTCTCCAACAATTTTGTCTACAAAGTTTAGGTTTATTATTGTATATGTACAGTGAAACGCTTTGTGTGATATTCAATCAGGTACAGTAAACCCTTTTAATGGATCAACGAATGGTGGATTTTGGTTATAGCGGACTGACCTACCGACAGCCACTTCTCCGGCCACTAGCTGCACCAGCTACCCCAGGCTAGTGCCGCCACCTGGACAGACCTACTGCCACAGCCTCCGCGGTCACTTTCAGGGCCACTCCTGCCTCCACCCCCCCCACCGCTGACCCTCACCTGCACTCTGGCCACCCGTGGGCCGCGACCATCGACCATCGACTCCGCCCATCCTCCCCCCCCCCCCCCCCGATCACCAACAAGCCGGGGCTGGCAACTCACCTGGATTCCAGGCTCCAGGACCAGACCGAGTCTGAAGTAAGGTCCCAACCCAAAACGTTACCTATCCATGTTCTCCACAGATGCTGCCTGACCCGCTGAGTTACTCCAGCACTCTGTGAAACATCACCTATCCATGTTCTCCACCGATGCTGCCTGACCCACTGAGTTACTCCAGCACTCTGTGAAACGTCACCTATCCATGTTCTCCACAGATGCTGCCTGACCCGCTGAGTTACTCCAGCACTCTGTGCATTAACCAGCAGCTGCTGTTGTATGTTTCTGCTACTTACACAATGATAATCCCTCACTCAGTTATAGTGGACATCAGCAACTCGGGCCATTCCCCTCCCGATGGTCCCCTACAACGAGGGATTACTGCAACACCACATCAAGTCAAACTGGTACAAAAGGAAAAGCAAAGAGAAAGATACAGAAAGTGGATCTCAGGTTTGGGAACAAAATTGGGGCAGGACAGATTAATTGGGAAGTACATTCAAACTGTCACAAGATGAAGGCCCGTCAACAGGGTTTAATTCTGTAAATCTAAATTTCTGCTCAAAATGGACAGGGGAGCAACCTCACCCAAAGTGCCTGCTGTTGCTTCAGTGAATAACTAGATCGGATGAACTGTGCCCCGGAATTCTTTGTGTGCTTACACCGACCGACTGTCCAGTCATTCCAAGGCACCACCAGGAGGTTTGGAGATTGGAGTTTAATGTTGCACGTTGTAATCCTGCTCTGAGTTCTGTATCGCTGGATGTTGGGGCTGTGCGCGTCCCCACATTCATGGCAGGCCTTTGTCCTTCAGGCCGTGACCAAATGACCCATGGTACTAAAGCCAGATCTCATCGCTGCTCAAACTGGAGACTTTGTAGAGGTACCCGGACATCGGGAAATGATGGGCTCCTGCAGCAAGGAGACAGAAACACAACGTCTGTGATCAGCCCGCACTAGTCACTGTGTTTAGTTTAATTTAGAGAAACAGGCCCTTCGGCCCACCGAGTCTGTGCCGACCAGCGACACACTAGGGACAATTAACCTACAAACCTGTACGTCTTTGGAGTGTGGGAGGAAACTGAAGCTCCTGGAAAAAATGGGGCAAACATACAAACTCCGTACAGCCAGCACCCATAGTCAGGATCGAACCCGGGTCTCTGGCACTGTAAGGTAGTAACTCTAGCCCTGTGCCACAGTGCTGCCTTAAACTGAAGCATGGATGTAAGAGGTTTTTTTTCCTAGAAGAATATTTTTTATTTTCACCCAACGAAGTCAGTATTGCAGTTTACCACTGAAGCAGATGTCCGGGCAGAACACCTTATACATGTCCACATCATCACTTGTTCCTTTAAATACTAATACACTCCCAAAGTGATTCCCAATCAATATTTTACACTGCATGGGACTTTGCCAATATTATCAAAGGTGCTCGGGGTTAGCGGAGTCGAGGGGATATGGGGCGAAGGCAGGAACAGGGCACTGATTGTGGATGATCAGCCATGATCACAATGAATGGCGGTGCTGGCTCGAAGGGCCGAATGGCCTCCTCCTGCACCTATGTTTCTCTGCCCTGTTATTATTCCCATGGATGTCTCTTCCATTAATGTTAACATGCTCTGGGAGTTGTCACACAGACAATGCAACACTACAGGAGGTCTCCTGTATCTACCAACACACATAGCAACATGTATAAAATATTAACACACTCGCAATCACCTCCGTAAATATAAACACGCTGCTGGAGAAACCTTTCAAATATTAACCACAGCAGAGAACACACATCAATGTTAGCACACTGCCAGGTACTGGTGTAAATATTAGTCCATCTCCCTGGAAGTGAGCTTCTGTTCACACACTGACTGAGTTCACACACGCACGCACGCTGAGGCTGAACCCCTCCTTCAACCCTTCATAGAGTGATACAGCACGACACAGGCCCTTCAGCCCAACTTGCCCACACCGACCAGCATGTCCCACCTGCCTGCGGTTGGCCCATATCTCTCCAAACCTGTCCTATCCATGCACCTGTCCAACTGTTTCTTAAATGTTGAGATAGTCCCAGCCTCAACTACCTCCTCTGGCAGCTTGTTCCATAAACCCACCGCCCACCTGTGTGAAAATGTGACCCCTCAGATTCCAATTAAATCTTTTCCCCTTCATTTTAAGCCTATGTCCTGTGGTCCTTGGTTCACCTACTGGGCAAGAGACTGTGAGTCTCTCTTGAAAGCGTGAACTCTCAACACTAATTCTCGGCTGGGTGGGACTAGGAGAGGGGGTGGGGGGTGGACTGGGAGAGGGGGTGGGGGGTGGGACGGGGGGGTGGGGGGTGGGGGGTGGGACTGGGATAGGGGGCGGTGGGGGGGGTGGACTGGTGAGAGGGGGTGGGGGTGGGACTGGAGAGGGGGTGGGGGGTGGACTGGGAGAGGGGGTGGGGGGGGTGGACTGGGAGAGGGGGTGGGGGTTGGGACTGGGAGAGGGGGGGTTGGGACTGGGAGAGGGGGTGGGGGTTGGGACTGGGAGAGGGGGTGGGGGGTGGACTGGGAGAGGGGGTGGGGGTGTACGTACGTAACCATTTACCTTTCGGGTCTGTGTCTGCAGCATTTTCTTGACCAGACAGATCACTGCCCGCTGCCTGGTGGTCAGACAGATGCTTCGATGCTTCATCGGTCTCTACAAGTGAAAGTGTAGAGCAGTTAGCAACCATCCAGAAACTCCAAATAAGAATTGTACTCACACTTGTGTTTTGTTGAAGAGAGGAAAACCAAGCCGTTATAAACATCCAACCTCGTTCACTCCTCCTCCAGCCTTTACTGGCCAATCCAACAATGCCTTTGTATTTCCATCCAATATCCTTGGGTCCACATCTCCTCATGACCTCTCCCCTCCCTGTCATTGTCTATAGTCCAACAACACTCCAGGTCTGTGTGCGTCTGGATCTCGACTCGTTGTCATCTTGCCTACAGATGCCACGCTCCCCAACCAACCAAGTCTCCAGAAAATCAACAGTAGTCAATGGTGCGCTGGTCACACCCCATCAACAAGCTCCCATTCCCCCCCCCCCCCCCCCCCCCCCCCACTCTTTCCACAGGTGCTGCCTGACCTGCCGAATGTTCCCAGCATTTTTTAGTTTTTCTCTCCGAGTCCCTTTCCTCCTCCGAGGCTCTGGCAAGCCGAGCTGCTCCGTGCAGGCACCTTCCAAAGCCCAGAACTACACAATATCCCCACTTTTACTTGATCCTTTAAGCCATGAAGACAGACAGAGGTCAGGGGAGATGGGGCAGTCTTCAGCTTACCTGTGAGGGGCTGGTTCGGGGCGTGAACATCCTGATTATGACCCAGGTGGAGGTTGGACTGGAGCGAGATGCTCTCTCTGGGAATGTGTGCTTCATCACATTTAACATTCATTGAGTCGCTGCAGTGACAAACACACAAGAGAGTTACGGGAATCGGTACACACTGTCACGTGTCACTATAATGGGTGGGTGGAGGGATAGTCACCGTCTCATCATCGTCTATATCTCTCGTCTCCCTCTCCCCTGACTCTCAGTGTGAAGAAGGGTCTCGACCTGAAACGTCACCCAGAGATGCTGCCTGTCCCGCTGAGTTACTCCAGCATTTTGTGTCTATCTTTTGTGGAGGGCCAGTCGCTGAGTTTACTTGTTACATCGCTCTACATGGCCTTGGCCAGTGGTCCATGGTCAGTTATCTTCTCACTGCACTCTAACATGGGCTCTAACGAGGGTCCTTGTATCCCAAGTATGGGTCAGATGATTGGGGCTGGGATGAACATTCATTTGTTTTCTCTGTGTTATGTCAACACATACCATACCAGGACAGTCCAGTGATCACCACACACAAGTCTCAGGTCGATGTAGAGAGAGGTTCAGCTGGTAGAGTCGTGTCCTCACAGGTTCTGGAGGCCCCGTTTGATCCTGACCACCACTGCTGCCCATGTGGAGTTTGCACGTTCTCTGTGCAAGTCCACAAGTTATCTCCAGCTACTCTGTGGCAGAGCCATCAACTTCAGGGATGCTCAAGAAAAGTTGGGACATCTGAGGTGGATTTTGAAAACTAGAGAGGGGTCTATAAACTCCAGACACAGCCAGCTGGCGGGCATTACAGATCTACACAAGAGAGAGGGTGACAGGGATGGTGTCAGTCAGGATAGAGGTAGCTGGTTGTGTGGGACTTGGGTCAACTTGCAGGACTCGTTGCAAAGTGTAGGCGTGGACTAACAAAGGGCAGAGGAGGAATTGAAGCACGAAAAGTCAACAGTAATCAAGTAAATGAATTACCTGTGAACCACTGAGTCACTGCCGGGTTTTACATCTGAAACAGAATGAAAAGAAAATGTTGAATTTGCTGCAAATCCCTATCAGACCAGGTAGAGTCTGTGATCTTCCAGCCTACCTCAATCCCAGCCTTGCGCTTTTATTTTATCTGCCCTTTGTATCTGTAACACTGTGAAGCTGGAACATTACATTCTGCACATTAGTAATTTTCACTCTGCATTACCTGTTGTATTTGTGACTGTCTATCATGCATATTATGACGACAGGAAAGCACGCAATCAAAGTGTTTCACTGAGATCTCTACAATTTCATGTGTAAGAAGTTCAAGTGAGTTTATTGTCATGTGTCCCTGTATAGGACAATGAAATTCTTGCTTTGCTTAAGCACACAGAAAATAGTAGGCATTTACTACAAAACAGATAAATGTGTCCATATACCATGATATAAATATATACACACATGAATAAATAAACTGGTAGTGCAAGGAACTACAGATGCTGGTTTAAACCAAAGATACAAATGCATTCCCTCTCTCTCTATCCTTCCCCCACCCAAGTCGCACTAGCTTCTCATTTTCACCCTACAAACCAAAGATACTCTACGATCTTTGCTACAAACAGCTTATAATGGCCTGTTTCCTTTATCATGTTACTTTTTTGCACATCTTTCATTCATTGTTCTTTATCTCTCCACATCACCGTCTATATCTCTCGTTTCCATTATCCCTAACCTGTCTGAAGAAGGGTCTCGATCCAAAATGTCACCCATTCCTTCTCTCAAGAGATGCTGCCTGTCCCGCTGAGTTACTCCAGCAGTTAGTGTCTATCTTTGGTTTAAATCAGCATCTGCAGTTCCTTCCTGCACCACAGGTGTCAATGCCCCACACCTGCACCACAGGTGTCAATGTCCCACACCTGCACCACAGGTATCAATGCCCCACACCTGCACCACAGGTGTCAATGTCCCACACCTGCACCACAGGTATCAATGTCCCACACCTGCACCACAGGTGTCAATGTCCCACACCTGCACCACAGGTATCAATGCCCCACACCTGCACCACAGGTGTCAATGTCCCACACCTGCACCACAGGTGTCAATGTCCCACACCTGCACCACAGGTGTCAATGTCCCACACCTGCACCACAGGTGTCAATGCCCCACACCTGCACCACAGGTGTCAATGCCCCACACCTGCACCAAGGTGTCAATGTCCCACACCTGCACCTGGTGTCAATGCCCCACACCTGCACCACAGGTGTCAATGTCCCACACCTGCACCACAGGTATCAATGCCCCACACCTGCACCACAGGTGTCAATGCCCCACACCTGCACCACAGGTGTCAATGCCCCACACCTGCACCACAGGTGTCAATGCCCCACACCTGCACCACAGGTGTCAATGCCCCACACCTGCACCTGGTCTTACCTGCGCTCTCCTTCCTGCGGTAGATGATACACAGCACCATGACGTTCAGGAGCAGGATGGCCAGGAAGCCCAGGCCTCCGCCGAGGAGAATGACCAACATGGGCACTTCCACACTAGCATGGAGAAACCCTGGAGGCAAGAGGGGAGAAGATGGAGCCAAGAGTCACCATGCTCACCCCCACATCAACACAAAGCCCACAAACCCTGGTTGTAGCTCGTCTCAAGCCAGGTGCTTCTGTATTACCATCATTGCCACCTGTCACGTGATCCCATGGAGAACAGTGTAGGAATCACATAGAAACATAGACAATAGGTGCAGGAGTAGGCCATTCGGCCCTTCGAGCCAGCACCGCCGTTCACTGTGATCATGGCTGATCATCCACAATCAGTACCCTGTTTCTACTTTCTCCCCATATTCCTTGATTCCGTTAACCCTAAAAGCTCAGCCTAACTCTCTCTTGAATAAATCTGGTGAGAGGGGTGGGAGATTGCAACCTTCACGTGGTCCACTCTGTTTCAACGAATGCAATCAACCTGGCGTGCACAAACAGAAGATCAAACAGAACAAGTTGTGTTACAACTTTAGGCTATGCACGCCATACACAAGAAGAAGTTCCAGTGAGTCTATTTTAGAGCTGGTCATTAAGATACAATTGTTGGCCAAGGCAGAGGAGCTTCCTGCTCTATGAAATAAAACCACGTGATCACCCACATCCACCTGGCACGGCAAAGGTGGTCTCAGATCAACGTCTTAGTTCAAAGTTGGCGACTTGGACCATGCATCGCACCTTCAGTAACGCACGGAATACCGGCTTGGATGATGCATTCTAAACGTTGAAGTGGGGAGAGAGCTGTGTGGTGGTTAAGGCAGATACGATACTGGTGGTTAAGAAGCGTTTAGGTAGACACACGGTGTGATAAGGATAATATGCAGACATTTAGAACGGAGACGAGGAAACACTTTTTCTCACAGAGAGTTGTGAGTCTGTGGAATTCTCTTCCTCAGAGGGTGGTGGAGGCCGGTTCTCTGGATGCTTTCAAGCGAGAGCTAGATAGGGCTCTTAAAAATAGCGGAGTCAGGGAATATGGGGAGAAGGCAGGAACGGGGTACTGATTGGGGATGATCAGCCATGATCATATTGAATGGCGGTGCTGGCTCGAAGGGCCAAATGGCCTACTCCTGCACCTATTGTCTTGTCTATTGTCTAAATGAGAGTAGTTTATCCTGGTATCAGGCTTGGTACCGATGTCGTGGGCCGAAGGGCCTGTTCTGGTGCTATACTGCTCTATGTTCTATGTCATTATAAATAGGGGTTCATGCAAATTCCATTCTCCTATGGCAGAGGAGGTGGCCACGCATGGCCATGTTGCTGCTGTACAGATTCATCACATCGTGGAATTGTCATTGCCTTCGGCTCCGTGGGTTAAATGTAAATTGTGCCTGGTGTGTAGGTGAGTGGTGGAATCTGGGGCCAGTTGATGAGAACGTGTGGAGAATGAAATGAGATTCGTGGGACAGTCAATGGGTAGAATATTGCAGATGTCCATAGAGCGGATGTTTGCTGCACCTTGGCCTGGTCCAGCAACTCGGCCACCCAGTAAAGTTGGATATTACAGTGGTGGACACTGCCCGGTCCATCACGTGTACCCATCTACAGGAGTCACTGCCTCATAAAGGCAGCCAACATCGTCAATGACCCACACCACCCTGGCGACGTTCTCACTTCACTCCGCTCATTGGGAAGAAGGTACAGGAGTCTGATAACCATGCCCACCAGGTTCAAATATAGTTTCTTCCCAACAACGTCAGCTTCTTACACAATATTGACTAAACTATCAAATATGGACTGTATTTGGTTGTACTCAGGACCTCAGGACCTCAGGCTTTTGCATTAGAATTGGGGTTGTTAATTTGTTGATTTTAAAAAATTATATATTATCTATATATTGTGTTTACAGGCCTATGAAGAGTTTCATTATTCGATTGTTACACATATGACAATTATAATTTCTTGACTCTATCCATGAATCATCGACAAGTCAATGCTGGCTGTCCTAAGCTGTGCCGACAGAACAGTTTACTTGGGATAGCGTTAGAGGGGAGCCGTGGAGACAAGACCAGGTTCCCCGAGCTTTTCCTTTACCATGAAAGCCAATGGAAGAGTTGGTGACACCAAACTGGTTGCCGGCGGTGAAGGAGTAGTTCTTCGCCAGGCTGGTTAGCTGCACATGCACCGTGTGATTGGTCAACCATGGGTAACTCTTGGTGTCCAAGATCATGAAGTTGGAGGTGTTGACAATCACCGTGCCACTCTCATCCACCCAGGTGATTGTTGCAGGAGGGTTTGCACGGACCAGGACAAACAGCGCCAGGAACAGCCCCGAGTCATTGTGCTCCTTGTACTCAGCATCCATGCGGACAACCTCAGGTTTAACTGCGGAAAATAGACGGGAAGCAAGGAGTTAGACCGGCACTGTCTGCCTGCCCCGTACACTTAGAGTCACAGAGTGATACAGTGTGGAAACAGGCCCTTCATCCCAACCTGCCCACACCGGCCAACATGTCCCAACTACACCAGTCCCACCTGCCCGCGCTTGGCCCATACCCCTCCAAACCTGTCCTATCCATGTACCTGACTAACTGTTTCTTAAGCATTAGCATAGTCCCTGCCTCAACTACCTCCTCAGGCAGCTCGTTCCATACACCTATGTCCTCTGGTCCTCGATTCTTCTCGGAGTATAAACAGAGAACAAAAGATGAAGCAAGTCTAAAGGTGGAATTATCAGGAGAGGTGATGGAATGTCTGATGAAAGGATATTCGTCAGCTCAGGACCTCAACTGTAAACGGCTGCCAATAACAGCAAGATGTGGACAGGTGTTTGCTCAATTGATAGTCTGCTGACTGGATAGCACCTCAACAAAAGCTTTTCACTGTACCTCGGTACACGTGACAATAAACCCAACTAACTAACTAACTAACTAACTAACTAACTAACTAACTAACTAACTAACTAACTAACTAACTAACTAACTAACTAACTAACTAACTAACCAACTGGCTAACCAACCAATCAACCAACCAACTAACTAACTAACTAACTAACTAACTACCTAATTAACTAACTAACCAACTAACCAATCAACTAATTAACTAACTAACTAACTAGCTAACTAACTAACAAAGAGTCAAGACCCAGGCAGTCCTATGGAAGGTGATGAGTGGGGATGAGATGAGCCTACAAGTTACTGCAGCTCAACGCTTCCCAATTGCAGTTTGACACCACAGTGGTTTTCTATTTCTTGGTGGTTTACACCTTTCATTTATTTTCATCAATAATAATAATCTTGATTGATTTTTCTTGTACCGGTTGTACATTTGCATTTTAATGAAGTCATCCTTTAATATTCCTGCTGTCTTTTTATTCAGATGAAGCTGCGGTTTTTCCAGCCAACTCCTTCTCTGGCGACATCACAATGGCCTGGGCATGTGGTGGCAGATTCCACATTCACCAATTCAGTGAAAGCAGTGCTTAGTTAGTTATCTCCACTGCCCGACATCCCTTTGTACATTCTCCACTCATTGTATGGTTAGTTAATGGTCTTAACCTTGCTCTGAATGGTTCAATGCTGCCATTTTGTGGAGAAAGAGAGAACTTTTTTTTCTCAGTTAGATTTTTCACAAATTTAAATTTACAGGACAGAGTCACAGAGTCATAAACAACAGAAATAGGCTCTTCGGCCCAACATGTCCATGCTAATCAAGATGCCCCATCTACACTATTTGCCCGTGTATGGCCCATATTTTCTAAACCTTTCCTATCCATGTACCTGACCAAATGTCTTTTCAATGTAGTTATTGTATTTACTGCAACTACCAGCTCAGGCAGCACGTTCCATAAACCCACCACCCTATGCATGAAAAAGTTGCCCCTCAGGTCCCTTTTAAACCTTTCCCCTCTCACCTTTAACCTATGCCCTCTAGTTTTTGATCCCCGACCCTGGGTGAAGGAAGCCTCAGCCTCATGCGCTGCAAGGAGTGAAGTCCTGCTCACCAAAGATTGTAATCTGTCCCGTGTGTGTGTGTGCATGTGTGTGCGTGCGTGCGTGCATGTGTGTGTGCGTGTGTGTGTGTGTGTGCGCGTGCATGTGTGTGCGTGCGTGTGTGCGTGCGTGTGTGCGTGCGTGCATGCGTGCGTGCGTGTGTGTGTGCGTGCGTGCGTGTGTGTGCGTGTGTGCGTGCGTGCTTGTGTGTGTGCGTGCGTGCGTGCATGTGTGTGTGTGCGTGCGCGTGGGATAGTGTTGGTGTACGGGTGGATCGCTGGCCAGCGTACAGGTCCATGCTGACAAACACTCACATCAGCTACTATGAACTATCCTGTAGACTATTGTCAAGGGCCTGTTCCCACCTTGTGTCTCTACAGTCTAAAGGGCCTGTCCCACTTACGTGTCCTTGGCACGCAAATTACGCGACCTCGTGGTCGCGTTGAGGCGTTCGGGCATCGTATGGTCGCGCGGGGCTGGTCCAACTTAGAAGAGTGGAGGGGTATGTAGTTGTAACTGATGGCCAAAGTGGGACAGACCATTGGCGCGCGAAGATTTCGTTCACTGCAAACATTTCGGAGCCCTGCGTGATATCGCGCACAACTACATACCCCTCCGCTCTTCTAAGTGGGACCGGCCCCGCGCGCACATACGATGCCCGCGCAGTGCCAGGCAGGGCGGTACTCACATTGCACGTTGAGGATGACACTGGCGTTCTGAGTCTTGCCGTTGACCGGGTCAGTGGCGGAGCAGTTGAGCTCCTTGTCCTTGCGACGGGTGGTGATGACGAAGGTGCTGAAGCTGCTGTTGCTGCTCTCACTGGCGCTGGGCACCAGCACTGTCTGGTTACTCTGCTGCCTCTTGCCATTCAGGTACCAGGTGACAACGGGCACCGACTTCCAGCCCTCCATGCGACAGGTGAACTCACGGGGAGCGTTCTCCTCCAGCGTCACCACCGGCCGCGGGCGCCCGTTGATCAAAGCAAACGGCTTCACCATCTCTGCAACAACAGTATCACGGATCAATAACAACGGATCAATAACACACCGCGACCCAGATCACAACTCCATGATGGGATACACCTCACATAAACTACCATAATCTAACCTGCAGACTATTCTGAAGAAGGGTCCGTGCCGACCTGCGATCCCCGCACACTAACACTATCCTACACACACTAGGGATAATTTACAATCTTTACCAAAACCAATTAACCTACAAACCTGTACGTGTTTGGAGTGTGGGAGGAAACCGGAGCACCTGGAGAAAACCCACGCGGTCACGGGGAGAACGTACAAACTCTGTACAGACAGCGCCCGTAGTCAGGATCGAACCCGGGTCTCCGGCGGCCGTGAGGTAGCAGCACTACCCGGTGCTTGCGGAGAATGAAGGCCCAGTGGCATCTCGTGCTGACGTACCTGAACAAACGGAGGCTTCGAGGTGCAGCAGTAAGAATGCCCCAACCACACAGTCGTAGCCAGCCAGCACCATGTCCACACCCCTACCACAGTCCTTACATCTCCCCTGTATGTGGGCCAGAAAAACATCACTGCACCTTAATGCACAAGCGCAAATAACATGTTAACATATGATGAGCATCTGACAGCACCGGGCCTGTACTCACTGGAGTTTAGAAGGATGGGAGTGGGGGGGGGGGGGAACCTCATTGAAACTTACAGAATAGTGAAAGGCCTGGATAGAGTGGATGTGGAGAGGATGTTTCCACTAGTGGGAGAGTCTAAGACCAGAGGTCACAGCCTCAGAATAAAAGGACGCTTCTTTAGGAAGGAGAAGAGGAGGAATTTCTTTAGTCAGAGGGTGGTGAATCTGTGGAATTCATTGCCACAGATGGCTGCGGAGGCCAAAAGTCGGTTGATATTTTTAAGACAGAGAAAGATTCTTGATTAGTACGGGTGTCGGGGATTATGGGGAGGAGGCAGTGGAACAGGGTTAAGAGTAGAAGATAGATCAGACATGATTGAATGGCGGAGTAGACTTGATGGGCCGAATGGCCTAATTCTGCTCCATTCATTTTTGAACGTATTTTTTATCATCATCTTCATAATCTCAAGGCCCCAAAACACTTGACAGCCACTTAATTATTTTTAGAAGTGCAAGTCCCTGTACAAAGCAGCAGACAACCCATGCACAGACCACAGCACGGTGATCAGTTCCAGGCACGTTGGTCGGGGGATAAACGCAGCCATGTCACCAGGGGTGATGCCCCCCTCCCATTCTCCCTCAGTCAGCACCGTGGGTGGGTGGGTATGCACCAGGGCAGTGAAGTCATCCATCACCCCCCGCAAGAGCGTGTGTGCCAACACTCCCCCAAGTCTCTGTAGCGAGGCACACACACAGACACAGACATAGAAAATAGGTGCAGGAGTAGGCCATTCGGCCCTTCGAGCCAGCACCGCCTTTCAATATGATCATGGCTGATCATCCAAAATCAGTACCCTGTTCCTGCTTTTCCCCCATATCCCTTGATTCAGTTAGCCCTAAGACCTAAATCTAACTCTCCCTTGAAAACATCCAGTGAATTGGCCTTCACTGCCTTCCATGGCAGAGAATTCCGCAGATTCACAACTCTCTGGGTGAAAAGGTTTTTCCTCATCTCAGTCCTAAATGGCTTACCCCTTATTCTTAAACTGTGACCGCTGTTTCTGGACTCCTCCAACATCGGGAACATTTTTCC